>NC_091751.1:43509863-43729863 GCF_043380555.1 Nothobranchius furzeri | reverse complement strand
GTTCTCATCATGGGATTTTTATTTTAGGATAACTTAATGTTTTGCAGATGATATTTATTTTTATCACTAAAAATTAGACTAAAAGTTATGAAAAAATTATTTTAGAATTATTTTATAAAGATCTAAAATCCCAGAAAGCACATTTGAATTTCATACAAAACAAAAACAAGTAAATTAAGGGTATTTTAGTCAGTATCCTTACAAGTATACATCACAAAGCACAGTCTGGGAATAATTTACATTTCTGCCATTTGTACTGTAAATATTGTTAATTATAAATGTAAGAATTACAGTTAGATGGTCGTATTTCTGAATTAAAGCTAAGACTCTAATAACATTATTAGATATTTTAACATACTGTTGAATTGCTATCATGAAATCCTAAATAAGAAAACCCATGAATGCTAATGAAAACAGGTTATAACATGCGGCACGTAACAAGAGACTGTGAAACCAAGAATTCTTCATCAATGAGGAAGCATATTTCTGAGTGGAGGCAGCTGGACTAATTAAGCATATAAGTCGCAGTTACAGTTTAAAAACAAACAAGTGACATTTAAAGCCTCTTTTCCATCGAGTGCAGAGCTGATGCGGATCGGAATCTGTACGGTTTCTGCAAACTTAAATATCACAGAGTCCAATCAAAGCATTTACACCAGCCGTGGTGCAGATCCAGATGCAAGGCTGCAGAATCTTTCAACATGGTTTTGATTTTGTCTGGATGCCCCGTGTGGATTGTTATGAAGTTTAAAGAAATCACATGAGCCAGACCGGAAGTGAGATGCGTGGCGGTGTGGTGCATCTGGTATACTTTTAAAAAAAATGTGCGGCATCATTCTGTCTGGCTTATTTTGTTATTAATGGCAGGGATATCAAGGAAAAGCAATGCAGCTTTATTTGTAAGGCACATTTTATACGTAGAGGCAATTCAGTGTGCTTTCCATTTGCAAGATAAGCACAATCAATGTGACAACACAATTAAAATACACACGTCAGGGCTCTGGCTGGGCCATTCATGAACAGTCAGAGTTGCCGTGTGCTTAGGGTCATTGTCATGTTGGAAGGTAAACCTTCGGCCCAGTCTGAGGTCCTGAGCACTCTGGAGATGGTTCTTGTCCAGGAAAACCCTGTATCGTTCCCTCGTCCTGTCCCTGCAGCTGAAAAATACCCCCACAGCATGATGCTGCAGCCGTCATGCTTTCATGTGTCTTGCACTGAGGAGAGGCTTCCGACAGGACACTCTGCCATAAAGCCCTGACTGGTGCAGGGCTGCAGTGATGGTTGACTTTCTACAACCTTCTCCCATCTCTTGACTACTGTGGAGCTCAGCCACAGTGACCTTTGGGTTCTTCTTTACTTCTACCTCCCCCGGTAGCTCAGTTTGGCCGGACAGCCTCCTCTAGGAAGGGTTCTGGTCATCCCAAACGCCTTTCATTTAGGGATTATGGAGGCCACTGTGCTCTTAGGAACCTTCAGTGCAGCAAAGATGGTTTTGAAACCTTGATCTGTGCCATGCCACAACTCTAGTCTCTGAGCTCTTCAGGCAGTCCCTTTGACCTCATGATTCTCATTTGCTCCGACATGCATTCTTCTTCTCCTTCTTTAAATAAGGCAGGCTGGATGCCTAAAAGGCGTATTGCTGCCACATCAGCCATCACAACCGAGTCTACACAACAAGCATACAAACCTCCCCAACCCCACCCCGTGCACCCTCAGATCCACCAACAAAACCCTCCACCAGCACACACACCAGTGAACACACACTAGCCCCACAAGAAGGTTTCCCCCTCTCCCTTTGCTCAGCTGTGATGCTGTTTTAAAATGTGCCATAGAAATAAACTTGGTATGGCATAGTAAGTGTCAAAACTGCACAAACGTAACAAAAATCTATTCAAAGTTGTTAATATAATAATTGATTTATTTTTGTGTTGATGTAACCTTTTATGCTTTTGATCAGGAATGTTGTGAACAATCATGATGATAGAGAAATATGTATACAGCCTAAATATTCCAATTACACAAGATTGGAGTTAAGTCAATAAAATAATATAATTTAAACAAATGAAAACATACAATAACCATGTTTCTGATTCGAAAAAAGCTGCAAAAAATTAAAATAAAATAAAAAGAAACAACCATAAAATTCACTAATTGATGATACTGTGGTAAAGCGCCAATAACAGCGGGGCAGAAAAGTTGCATCCTGATTTTATTTATTTTTAATTATATCATTAACACATTAAGACTGAACTAATAAAACCACAACACTATAACAACACCCACAAATGTGTGCCTAAATTTAACTGATACATGCATTTACCTAAAATAATGTGTATATATAGGTTTATTTTAGTTGTTCATTTCAATCAATGATGTTCCCCTTTCCTTCTGAAAATGACTGACCCTGAATAAAACACTCAAGATCAATTAGATTTTAAGTTTTTATGAGAAAGACAGACAGTGTCTAAATCTCTGGACAAGTTGGAGGCATCATAGTTTTTGCTTCAACACTGCCCCCAAGTGACAGGAAGTAGAATATTAACATTACCAGCCTTTTAAAACAGCTCTCCAATTATTATTTTTTTATCTCCACCAAGAGTTATTTTCCTTTGGTTTTTCTCCTCGATCATGTATTCATTTGAGGTTCCAAGTATACTATTCTTTTGGTTATCAATGATTTATTTATTTATTTTTTACAATTGGTCTAAAATCTCAGATTTTTCACTCCAAACAAAAAGCTGAGTCCAGCAGATCCAGGAGTCTGTTACTCCATCTTTAGGTTGATGAGTGTCTCCATCCTTGGATGATGTGACAGGGAGGTCTGGAGCACCATATGAAATATAAAACAGGATGGGGACACCTCTGACAACTATGTCACAAAGCATCAGCGAGGATGACAGGACCAAAGAGCCCGGTCCGTTATGATGACATCTCTGGTGCTAATCTGAGGGTACAGGTCCACACAGCTGCCGGACCAGAAGCTGGAGAGGAGGTCAATAATTCAGCAGATGCAATATGCTGGAGATCATTCTTCCATCAACGAGTCTTTGACTGCCTCTCACATCTTTTTAAAGAGGAACAAATCTGAATGAATATAGATTGCATTTCAATGTAATGACAGAATCTACAGCCCGTGATAATACGGATAATCCCAGAAGTATTTATGAGCATATTTATCAGATCTTCATTAAAACATCCCTTTTTGATGGATTAAGCTTTTTTTCCCCTCTTTGCCCTTTCTCCTTCTATTAGGCTGTCAAGATTTCTTCATTTTTCTTAGCTCGTGTGCTGCGTTGTCATGACAACTGGGATGAGCTGAATGTTAAGGCAGGTATCACCTTTGCAGTCTCACCTCTGGTGGCTGGCTCTCCAGTGTCACTGGTCCAGATCTGCTGACAGGAACTCAGCAGTTGGGCCAGCAAGGTGGAGACAGAGGGAAAGTGAGGCCGACGGCACAGGAAGGCAGGCAAGGAGAGAGGGGGGTGGGGGGGTGGGGGTTGGGGGGTGGGGGATGGAGAGAGAAAGAGAGAGCGAGGAAGTAGGGATGGAAGGATGAGAGGTGCCAGCACGGCACTCAGGTGAAACTGAAGTGGCTGCAACGTGATGGCAAGGAGTCGTCCCAATGGAGAGGAATGCACAATGCAGGACGGACATCTGCAGGCATCTCATTTCTCATTCAGGATACTCACTGACCCCTAAAAAATAAACTATAGAGGAAAAAATAATAGATTATCCATCATGAACTCACTGCTGAGGTTTTATCAGCATGTTGATCCTTGATCAGCTAAAATCAATTCACAAAGATGGGAAATTTTAGCTTTTCTCCTTATTTTTATTAATCTAATTCAAATAATAAATCTGGTACTTGATATTAGACATGTTACAAAAATAGCCATGTTTAAAAGTAGAGCTTCACTTAAACACGGTGAAACTTTAAGGTTTAAAACAAATTAGAGATTTAACCTTTTGAATTTTCTACAGACCGGAAAAAGGGGTTACCGACAGTGAGATGGAGGAAAGGTTCTACCTCAAGTGGATGAGTTATGTCACTCCGAGTCTTGTGAGGGAGAGCGAGAGTGGGAAATCAACAGATAGAACAGGGCAACATCTACAGTGATGGAGACTCTAAATTCCTCCGGTGTCGAAGCAGTGAGCGGTGCATTTTGTTTCATTTGCATTGTGGCTGGGTTCAGATTGGGTGAGGAGCTCAGGCGTCTGGGAGGGACCCTGAGTAGTGGCACTACTGCCTGAATAGCTCAGAGACAGAATTGTGTCAAGGCACAGATCTGGTCAAGGTTACAAAAAAATGTCTGCTGGGGGGGGGGGGGGGGGGGGGGTCATATTTGGGGGATGGATCTGTGGTCCCTCACACTCTCTATTGGACGCTCCTATAGAGAAACCTTACATAAACAAGCGTGGGTACACACACAGGTGTTCACATGGTGCTCTCAAAAGTATGGGCTTGGGCACGTTCAACACATGTCTTAAGGCTATCGTTGCCACTAAATGCACTATGATTTATTATCGAGTGATTGCTCAGTTAAACAATGTTGATTTTATGTTTCATCATCAGGTTAACACAGTGATAGCTTGCTCCTGATGTATTGTTGTGTGTGTCATTTTTTCTCTTTCTGCAGGTCTAGAAGCAGACTCTTGTTAATTATTGTTTATTTTGTGGACCCCCCCCACCGCTTCCTCCCTATCTCCCCACCATTTGTCTTTTCCTTTCTCTTTCACCTCTGACTCCGTTTCTTGTCGGAATTGCAAAGCATTCAAAAACAATAACAATAAAGTTGTAAGTATCAGGCGTAACATTAAAAGCAGACGCTTTGATGCTCCACCTGAGAGTAAATCTGTAAGGCTTGTTGCCAGCATTCAGACATCAATTCTGTTTGCTTCACAGGCAGGCAGGACATGGTAAAAAAAAAAATCATGCAGGGGGGAGGGGGGGGGTGTTTAAGCTGCAGGGCATTGTAGAGTTAACTACACACTAGAATCAACACTGTTTGCTATCAGTTGTTAGATTCTGAAAATGACCAATCAGATTAACCTATGAGGATTAGATCGTGTATAAATATCGCGGATACTTATATAGTCGATCTAAGATCATACACCAACCTGTTTGGTCTAATTTTAATCTAAGGATTAATGTTTAATTTAGATAATTAAATTTAATAGCAAAGTTATTTTGAATCAGAAGCTAGGAATCTTTGCTTTTCAATAACCAGAAATATTATACCTTTTCTGTGTTTCAATTCAATAATAAGGCAAGTTTAAAAATGAAGAAATTTTATTACTAACAATTTTAAACTTAAACATTTGAAACGACAATTATAAACGACAATTCATGGATGACAATTTAATGACAATTTCTAACAGCTTTGAACTTAAACTTGTTTTAAAAGGCAAACCTGTGGCTGGATGGAAGCTAAATTGGAAATACGAGTTTGGATGCATGAATGGAATTATCAGATGATTTCTTTCAGAGAGAGAAAAAGCATTCTGGATGGAAATGATGTTTTGTGGCTAACTGAGTTATTTAGAGAGAACAGCATCAAACGTCATCTGTCGATTAGTGTCTACCTCACCCAGTTTACGGAGTCCCCCTTTCGGATCCGAGATGTCAAATGGAGATGATTTCCTCCGGGCACGAGTATGGTAGAAGGACCTCTATGCAACCAAATCAGTCCTGGGTTGTCTCCGTGGGTCACACGACTGATGGACTATTGGCGTCTCAAAGTCTGTAACTCTGAAGGAGTTGTTCGTCTTAACTTAACTCAGAAATCAACAACTCTGTAAGAAGTTTTCATCAGCAGTTTACAGTTTCGTTTATTCTTAGCTATTCTTGTCGGCGTGACATAACAGCAGGTGGAGGTTTAGGGAGGGCCGTTCCCTTCCTCCGTGATGTTGGTTCAAGAACTGAAAGTGAAGCTGTGATGGTTACCGTAGTTTTACAAAGTTCGCAGGACACTCCCACTCTCAGCAAGAAAGCTTGGTCATGCGTCAAAAGCATGTGTTGTAGTTGTCGTTTATCTGGACTGTGTTAGATGGATATGGTGAAACTAACCTTCTTTGCTGAACACATCTTTTACTGTCATCAACCATAATCATCTTAATCATTATTATACCCAAGGAATAAATTCATTTCATGTAATTAAAACACCTTTATACTGAACCAAGTGATCATTTATGATGATTTTCATAAACAGTAATAAAATCAAATATATTTTATTAATATTATCATTTAACTATTATCATCCTGAACTTGAAGTGTCCTTCTCCTGGGATGGAACAGCAGCAGATAGGTGATATGTTCTTCCATCATGGCTCCTTGATTAATCTGTTGATTTAAAAGAACTGTTTGACCCAGCTTGACCCAGCTGGGTAAATGTGACCTTTGCCACAAATTAGAGAACCTTGATGATGCTACAGACCCCCTTTTATCAATGGTAGGTGGTCTCCAGAAAACCACCTGTCGTTGGCAACCAAAGACGTTAAGGAACTCCCTTTCTGAAGATGCTGTTGCAGTCCAGGTGAAGGCTGGAGAGAGGAAAGCGTTCCCTCTTTCAGTGAAGACAGGAGCACATCTTGAGAGGATGGTTGTCAAAATTGCAGATCATTGTAAAGTAATACTCGAGAAGATGGCTATTTCAATAGCAGTTAATCATCTTAAGTAGTAATGCCAAAGTGTATGCAAAAAGGATAAAGTAGCCCATGTTCCCACACAGAGCCGAGCAGGAGGATGCAGACAGACGACCAGCCGTCAGCGGCAGGTCCCCGGATGGCCTCCAGGCGACCTCTCAGTGCAGGGCACTCAGGACGTCTCGAACCACGACCGAAGCGAAGCTCCATGCGACAGGAACACCAGGCGAGCAGGAACAGCATAGAGGACCCTCGGATGACGAAGTGCCCCATGGATGGAGGTCCCTCAGACAGCAAAGACCAATGGTGAAGCTCATGAATGAGAAGAGCAGAGCAGCAGTGAGGCAGACACACAAAGATTGCGTTTGATGCAAATCAAAGAAATAAATAATAAACCTGTCACTGTGAGTACCTCTGTACTATGTGTGAGCATTATATGGATTTAACCTTTAAATGAAGAAGTTGGTGCACTGCCTACATGTGATGCAAAAAGATGTGGTGGATTAAAGCATGAACAAAAACAAATAAAATAAATCAAACCCTAACTGGTATGGGAAAAATCACCTGCACTAATTAAAGGCTTTATAAGAATGAAGGGAAAAATTGGCTTGTAGCCCTTTAAGGGAAATTAACCAAGTTAATCCCTAAAGTTCTCAAACTTAATTACCCTAACAAAAGCACTTTGAAAAGATAGAAATGTAAGTGTCAACACTAAAATGTAAATCAGTGGAGTTAGTAGTCCCTAAATGTGAGGGTTAGTACCAAGATAAACTGGCTGAAGGCAGTTATCCTGATTAAACCTCAAAAGTTATCAAGACTATTAAAAATTATCCAGTAAAGAATTGATTGAATTTGGATCGACCCATCAGGTAGTGGAGACGTCCACTTCTAACTGTTATGTTCTGAAAACACAGGATTATTGGAACCACAGCAGACCACAGCCAAAATTCACAAAGCCTGTGTGATATGTTTAGACATGTCCATGCACACATATACCCACGACAGGACACACGTGATCCGAAATCAGAGAACCCAGCGGGAGCGGATGGAAGTTCACCCCCTTTTGGCACGATTCGAGTTGGTGGTCAGCTATTTTGGTGGAAACTGTATCTAAATCGATAGGATTTTTGTGCGGTTTAAATTTGGTTTTGTGAACCCATAGATAAATGGGTGCTTTTTTACCCTTGGATATCTTACTGAGAAACACGACCGGAGCGAGTGGTTTAGTTGTTAGGTCAGGACCTGATTTTACCAGCAAAAGGTTGTTAATCAGTTTACCAGAGGTGACTGTTGTGTGACCAGGATTTGGAGCAAACTGTAGGTCAGGAGGAGAAGCCCTCAGATCAAGAGGAGTCCTACTGCCCCCTGCTGGTATCTTATGCCATGTCTGTGAAACAGGAAAAGCAGAACAGACAGGATGCAGAATGTTACCACGTGCACGCTCACTAATGAAAGGCACATAGCCACCAGGCTAATCTGGCTGGAACAGCAGGTGATGGATGGACATCAAAAGATCTGGTGGTCCTGGAAGTGGGACCTCTGAAGGGGACCCAGATACGAAAGGTTGTGTTAGAAGAGGCTGCAAAGAAAACACAGCCATGTTTAGAATCAGACACAGACATGTAGCTATCAAGAGGAACATAGTCTGGAAAGTGAAGCCAAGGATGATTTAGGCTAAAGACAGGAGCAGGTGCAGGCTTGCGAGAATCCAGAGCAGATGTGCTATTTGCAGGACATCTGGTCGATGCACACATGCGATCAGAAATACCAGGGTTAGCCAGTAAAGATACAGGGTGACATGCAAACACAACTCCACCCCCCCACCCCACGCCCACCCCCCCACCCCCGCCCCCCGATAGGTAAGTCACCCACCTGAGGTTCAGGGGTCAGCAGCGCCAGCTGTAGTGTAGTAAGGTCAGTGGTGTTATCGGCCTTGACCCCCCTGTATGTAGGTGAAGTTCCCACAAACAGGTTCTGGGCTTTAAGTGAAGTCTCTGTGCCACCCTTCACCCCCCTTGCGACAGGTGGAGTTTCGGGTGGAGCATCGCTGCAAGCACCTGCTTCTCCTGGGTCAGGTGTGTCTCCCAACACCGAAAGAAGTGGTTGTGCTGCAGCAACCACCGAGGCTTCGTGGTCATCACTGATCTTAGAGGTACTGGTTTTCTCAGATAGTTCCGTGCTGTCGTGGTCAACACCTGAAGGCGAAATGACACGAGAAAGAGCACTCAGCTCAGAAACGGAGTCAAACTCCTGTGAAGGATGTTGAAGGGCTTTTGGCTCAGGAAGATGCAAGATCATCCTGCTGATAGCAGGATCCTGGACCTGAAGACTGTTGGGAAAGCTCTCTGGTGGAAGTTGGGTGTCAAAGCTGAGATTCTGCCCATCCATGTAACTGGTGAGGTGTTCACCTGTCCACATGGTGGAAAGAGAAAGATTATTGCATTCAGGATAACTTAACACAAGCTGTTGTTTGTCTTGGTTAAAGAAATCAGCAGATTGTGACTGTGATGGAAGCTCAATCTGTGGTGGCACAAGTTCTGAACCAGGTGGCGAACATGGTGTTCCCACCTGCTCAGAGCTACCAACCGTGAGACAGTGGAGGTCCGGAGGCAGAGCCGCGGTCAAAGGCCAGAGCTCTCCCCGTTCCTCATCAATGAAAGCATTAATGCGACTCAGAAAGTCCATGCCAAGGGTGAAATCCATCCTTGCATGGTCGGAGATGTGAACCGGGTGTGTCAGAGTCACGGGACCGAGTGTTATCTGGAGATTGAATCTAGAAGACAAGATTAGGTCATGAGAGGAAGTCCTGTCAATTACAGAACATGATGTGATTTCTGGGGGCCTGACCTCCCCCTCCACAAGAAATGCAAATGTGATCGAACATGACTCGTGTTACCAGTGTAAGGTCCGAACTTGTGTCAAGAAGTGCGTCGCTGAATAGATTCTGGGTCAGCTTAACTGGCACCAGAGATTTACTACCTTTCTCCTGGGGCAGCAGGTGTCCCAAGAACTTTATGGGAGGCTCTGCGACGGGATGGACGTCAGGTACAGGTTCTGTTTCCTGATGGACCACCTCTTCTGTTTGCAGGTTTTGTTCTGGAAGCAGATCAATAGAGAGCTTTACATCTGGTATAACAGAATGATCTTGTGCGATTACGTCAGGCTTGTTAGTCAGAGATGAGGATTTTTGCTTTAGATCAGAGCCAAGTAAAACATCAGAATATTTTGATTCTTGTTTATCTGGCGGGAGATCAGAGGAACATGGAGTTGTCACTCGTGTTCTCTGCAGCATGTTTGTTTTATCTTGAATATCTGTTACATCCTGACGCAGTTTGGAGAGCTGAGTTGATATGTCCCTCATCTCAGCCGTCTGAATCTGGAGATGGTTTCTCATCTCAGCGAGCTGAATTTGGGACTGGCTCCTCATCTCTAGAATGAGAGTTGTTAATAGCTTGATTTCCTCTGAGCTCATTTTAAAAACAATGTACAGCCCTTTAATTTATTTTAAAATTAATGGAAACTGGATTCAGTTGCTAATACTGAGCTATGTTACAGGAGAAATGTTTGTTTTGACACATTGATAATACACTAGGGACCTTCTTATGAGAAATAAGCATTAGTAGTGAAACAACAAAGAACAGAAAGGAAAAATGAACTTTATTGAGTCGGGTGTTAAAACTGCCACAAGATGGCAGCATCGATCGGCTAAGGAACTGTGGTTGATGGAGGTAGACCTGATGCTTCTCTCCTTAACCAGAGTCATGGATGAGCAAAGCTGTTGAAGCTAAGCTCTTGGTTTTGGCTAAAACACAGTGATTTTACCGAATATTTACCCAAAAGGATTCCGCGGGATGCTGCTGTCAACGGCGACCTGTTTGATCGCTCGGTCTTACCTAAGTAAAACCTATACCCTACCACGAGTCGAACAATCCGTAGACTTTTTTAGGTATTTCCCCTTAATAACGTGATTCCCTCTTCAGCTGCGGCACACCGTGCACTGGCTGACGTCGGCTTAAGCTGGATGTTGTTTGTTCGCGGTGTTCAGACGCGAAGCTATTGTTGCTATTTTGTCTAAAACAGAACTCTTGTTCGTTTTAAACTAGCAGATGCACGCAGTTCGATCAGACTAAATCTGAACCTTCCCGAAAGCTTAAAATAAGAGCGTTTAAGCTGTAGCGGAGAGCGGGTGCTATATTTCCAGCCGGTCTGGCTGGCTGTTAGCGGTTAGCTCTCACGAACGTGAAGAGCGAAAAGGAGTCTCTGACTCGGAGATGCAGTGTCTCAACAAAGTGACGAATAAACAGTCAAACACACTCAAACACACAATCAAACAACACATTCACTTACTTTAGCAATTAGGATGTCTTTTAAACAGTCCCACCGACCTGTGGATTATCGCTGTATTTAGAATTGCCGGATGTTTATGACGGATGTTTATGCCGGATGTCTGTGTCACCGTAAAAGCTTCCCTCCCGGAAGTTTCCGGAGGAAGAAAATTAACTGGTCCAGCGGAGGTGGGCGTGACCGACCCGGCGGATCTGACAGATCCAGGTTGGTCGCGCCCACCAGAAGAACAGCTGATAAAGACGTGTCACACAAACACCTGTGACACTTCTGAAGAAGACCGCAGACGACGGTCGAAACATGTAAAAGGTAACTCGAAACACCTTCAAGTCCAAAACAAAAAGAACCTCATTTAATTAAAAAGTAAGACTCGTGGCTGTATTAGCTCAAAGTGTTCTTCTACTAAATACTGAGGGTCTGAATACTTAGGACCATGTGATCAGTTTTTATTTTTTAATAAATATGCATACATTTCTAAAATTCAGTTTTTTTGTCAATATGGGGTTCTGTGTGTACAATAATGAGGAAAACATGAATTTAATTGATTTTAGCAAATGGCTGAAATATAACTAAGAGTGAAGAATTGACGGGGGTCTGAATACTTTCCTTAACTGTACATGAAATTACCAAATTCAGACACCTGGAGCTAAAAGCACCTCTTACCTTAGAAATAGTTCATAATACCTAAATGCACCCTCTTGCCTTTGTCATTGATTTGAGATTAGGAACGAAGCCAGGAAATTATCGGCTAACCTGGATGTTTTTACAGCTGCTTAAATTCAAACCCGAACAGGATTCATAACTACTTCTCCAACACTTTTTGAATTGGCAACTTCTGCCACTGTTTATTCTTCTACTTCTTTTTCTCATCTTTGGACATGTTAAATCTAATCAAAGGCTTGCATGTGCTCTGTAGCACCCTAAACATGGGCTTCACTGCCTCCCAGTTGCATCACTTGTAATTGCCACATCAACCACAATGGTCGTTCTCTGTGGTTTGTCCATCACCACAACGTCCAGGTGGTTCTCACTCACCATTTTGTCTGTCTGGATCTGGAAGTCCCACCGGAGCTTGGCTCTCTTGTTCTCAACCACCTGAGGGGTGTTACCCACTTTGACCTTGGGGCTTCTACTCTGCACAGATGTTCCTGCACTATGCCATCTACTTGATTATGGTGTTCCATGTATGCTTTCCCTGCCATTTTCACAAAAACAGTTATTATATCTGGTTTGAACAGTTTCAGCTGTTGCTATTTTATTCCTAATTTGACATTTGAGCCATCACTTTTCCCAGATCAGCATACTCTCCAAAACTTGTCAAGGCAATGACCTGGTGTAAAAAAAAAAAGAGCACACAATCATTCCAGCTATCCTTAGATGAAACGTTTCTTATCAGTGACGCCATTGGAGTAATAAAACAAAAACATATCTGTTCGCATGAATTATATCAGCGCTGGGATGTTTTAGTAAAACAGAACAGACTGTTACTTGTTATATCACATCTGTTTAAGCTGCGTTGTGTCATTCATAATTCTGGACACAGCAAAACTTTTAAAATTTCACATAGAAAAATCTTTCTTCAGTGCTTGTCAATAAATAATTGTTTTTATGTGAACATCTGCTTTCTGAGCTCTTGTATCTGTCATCTAGTTTTTCCGACCGGCTTTCCCAGGGCCGTTCTGAAAGGGCGGTTAACGTTTATATAAACATTCTAGCTAAAGTTTGACCATTTCTGCTGTTAAAAAAGCGTCAATGCACATTTCCTGGCAGTCTGAGTTCACTGACTGAAGGTTTTCCTTCAGATCAAGGACAAACTGTACATTCAACACACATTTTGGGAAAGAGGGAGGTGATGTCACTGAAGTGACAGCATCCACAAATATTTAGCTGAGACGTCACATTTAGTTAGCTGATGGCTTTGTCCAAAAGGAACTTAGACGGAGAATGCACTGAGAAGAAGAGGACTTCAGCTTTTTACCCAAGAACACTTAAATGTGCTAGAAATAAAGTAAAGTAGCAACAAGTTCACAGAGAAACCATTTTCTAATTTTTACTTTTATGTGACTAGTTAAATGGGGTGATGTTGGCAGAAGAGTTAAGTGCCAGCCCTGTAATTCAAAGGTTGCAGGTTCCCCACTCAGTCTGTTGCAGTTGCTGTGCCCTTGGGCAAGACCGTCATGGTGAGTGTTGGTTGAGGACCCATTTGCAGGTGAGTGAAGCTCTGGAAGGCAGCAAAATGCTTAAATTCATTGCTATGGGGAGCAGCAAAGACACTTAACCCACCTTGTCTGTTGGTGGGGGGCGGAGGGACCGGTGGCGCCAATATGGCAGCCTCACCACTATCAGTGGGCCACCAGGACAACTGTGGCTACAATGTAGCTCATCCCCACCAGAATGTGAATGTGTGTGTGAATGGGTGAATGACTGTTGTGTTGTAAAGCGCTTTGGGGAGTTGTATAACTCTAAAGGTGCAATAGCAAAAACAAGCCATTTACCATTGCCCAAACTTAAACAGCACTAGTTCTCTTGAACAAAAAAATTTTCATCCTATTTTCTATGAAACGTTGAGCAATTTGTTTCTCTTATTTACTGGATTTGTCAAGAAAAAATATTTTTTTTGGGTCAAAACAAACACATTATTCAGGTTTGTTGGAGCAGGAAACAAATCCTTCATGATGGTAGTCCTCAAGGACTGGAGTTGGTGACCTCTGGTTTCAATTCACCTGGTAGTTTAATATTTGTTCATACAGTTTAACATCTGGAGTAAAACCAGGCTACGTTAATGTTGGACAACAATCTTAAAAAGCCAGTAAATGCTGAAGCAGGACTTTGTTAAAATGGTGTCTTTTCATTGTCTTTTTTCATTGCTTCCAGTGGGAAAATGGTCAAAAATGCACACTGATGTTTACAATTAAATCATATATTTCTTATACAAGTCTAAAAAGGTGTGGACTCAAGTCACATGACTTGGACTCGAGTCATTATTTTAATGACTTCTGACTTGACTTGATAAAATCTATAAAGACTTACGACTTGACTCGGACTTGAACACCAATGACTTGCGACTTGAATCTGTTGACTCGATAATGACTTGAGCATATTTGACATTTTAGCACAAATGTGGCACGACATGGATAAAAATCATGAATCATTCTTTGTTTTGGGTTTGATTTACTGCTAAATGTAGCAGCACTTTGTTTATAATCAGTTTCAGTTGAACTTTCTGCTTGTTTGAGCAAATAAATGAAGCTTTAAGAAGCTTTATCTCTGGATTACATTTATTATCATTGCCATTAAATTGAAGTTGGACAGATGACTTGATTATGACTTGAAAATTCAAAGTTAAGGACTTGACTTGGACTTCCACATCATTGACTTTGGACTGAACTTGGACTTGGTTGTCTTTGACTTGGACTTGATTCATGACTTGCAAAGCAGTGACTTGGTCACACCTCTGCAAGTCTACAAATGTCCTTGATACTTTGGCAGCTTATTGTCTTATCGGATAATGAAACCGTTTCCAGTTTCCAGTTCATAAATGGGATTCTGAGCACATGTTATGAATTACTTTGCAAAACAAAATCATTCTTATGTTCTTCTATTTGATATCCTAGTTTTATTTATAAACATTTCTTTTCTATCAACTTTCTTACATAAAAACCCTGAAGTGACCAAAAGCATCTTTGATAATCTTTCAGATTTTATTGTGAACTGTAAATAGATTTAGCGGTTTACAGCTTGGATTGTGCATGGATTGCAACGAAAGGGTCTTCATCACTGTTGCTGATCCTGAAGTGAGCACGGCCATCGTTTCCAACTTGGATCTGTTTTCCAGTGCAGCTGTTTCCTTCTTTCTGGCCTGAAATGACATCGCAGTAGGTTCCAGCTGGCATACCCGTGTTCAAGGTCACGTCTAGGTCCCTAAAGGTGAAAGCAAGGGTCACTGATTTTATACAGACCTCAGGAAATGAAAATGAATTCAAATGTTAACCAGCACCAAACTGGATCCAGGAATCATCAAGAAACTGACTGTTTTAAACTCATCAAATGTTAGAAACAAGTTTATTATTAGAGGCTTTGTAGTATTTCCTGAACTTTGTACCACATATTTTACTGTAACATCGCCTTCTGCAAATTGGTTCAATATTGTGTTTAAATACCTAAACAGAATTGTTCGTTAATACCAATTTGCTACTTTATTATAAAGAATATGCTCATGCTTGGGGATGATTTGTTCTCTGTTAGTACCATACATATGTAAAACCATAGTTTATTCATGTTAAACTTTAAGTACTTGAAAAACAAAGGGAAATCCAATGCTGCTTTTATTTTTTATAATTATTTTATATAGTAATCACTCAACAAAAACAAAGACATCTAAAAAGTGTCGCGCAAGGCGTTGTTTCAGTGAACATGTGTTGTTTTATATGAGCTGAATGTATGAATCAAAATAATTCTCACCAGTCATCATTATTGAAGATGATGAAACCACGATCACCACGCCCAAAAGCCACCTGATTGCTCTGGTTGTCCCACCAGTTGCTGTGGGGCTGTCCGTTGACCACATTACGGAAAATGACCATGTTCCTTACAAAAAATGTGAAAAATCATACAAGTCATGTACATATATGAACCACAAGACCAAGTAGAAATTGTTCGTGCTGAGTGAAGTCAGTGTTTTGTTCCGATAGTCACTTGATCTGACGCCATCGGTGCTCACACACCCATCCGTCTCCACAGGTCTGGTCAGGGTTGATGGGAACAGGCTTGGTGGACCCATCACTGTTGCTGGGAGGGCCCATCCAGTCATTTTGATCCTGCAATTTCATGGAAAATTGTTTTTATGCTAAATCAAACAAAAGCAACCCAACAGACTGTAGATATTATAACAGTTGTCACAGCTGAAAACATACTTTTCCATTGACAATGTGACGATCCCATCGGAAGCTGGACATGACTCTGGCTACTCCATAGGGATGAGCCAGCATGTAGCCAACAGCCATCTTGTAGAGTCTGGAGTCCCAGAAGGTAATGATGGATGCACCACCTGCACCGTGACCTCTCTGGTTGTCGTGGTTATCAACAAACACAAGTGCATTGCCATCAGGCATAAAGCCCCATCCTTCTCCCCAGTTCCTTGAAACGACGAGGTGCATTTGAACTTGTGTGTATTCAAATATCTTTTGAATTCATTGTTGTTGGAATTTTTGGCCACAAATAAAAAAACAAAAAACTGTTTAAACCAGTATACCTGGTGTAATGAAGCTTTTCACCATTCCATTTCCTGAAGACAGTTCCCAGTTTGGCTCCATATTTGAACTCAGTCACTCTTCCCAGAGAGAAATATTCCTTGGATGAAATGGGCTCACCTCCCAGATCAATGACCTATGATAGCAACACATGAATACAGAGGATTCAGAAAGCTAACCAGCCTGCAGAGGCCATTTTTACACATATGCGTTACCTCCTGGAAGATGAAAGGCCTGGAGCCATTGGGGAACCACTTGGTGTTGAGGTTGTGAAGACGACGGTAAACGTTATCCAGGTCACCGGGCCACATGTGCTTGCAGGCATCCACTCTGAATCCAGCCACACCCATGTCAATCAGCTTGTTCATGAAGTCAGCTACTTTGCCCCTGACGTAATCTTTCTCAAGGGCGAGATCCAACAGACTAACAAGACGACAGTCGCGCACCTGAAGCAAGGAAAGAACCATTTGTTTTACAACATAATTAGTCTTATTTGTCTGAGAAAACAGCACAAAACCTCACTCAAGTCCCCTGAACTACCTTGACTCATCATCTCAGATCAGTTATGTAACAAAATGAGGTACTGCATAATGACACGTTGTACAAAAATGAAGTAAACACATTAATATGCAAAAGTTAGTTTGTGTCGTGGGACAAAAAAGACAAATACTTTTGCTTTTTTGTTCTTCTGTTTCCTCTCATTGTCACTAATCCTCAGTCAGTGGGCCCAAGGGAGGCTGTAGCTACATTGTAGCTCATCACCATCAGTGTGTGAATGTGTGACAAGACAAGACAGCTTTATTTATACAGGCGACAGTGGCACAGGTGTTAAGTGCATGTCTCTTGATCGGAAGGTTGCAGGTTCAAGCCCCACTCAGTCTGTCGCTGTTGTTGTGTCCTTGGGCAAGACACTTAACCCACCTTGCATGCTGGTAGTGGTCAGAGGGACCGGTGGCGGCTGTGTATGGCAGACTCACCTTTGTCAGTGAGCCCCAGGGCAGCTGTAGCTACAGTGTAGCTCATCACCAGTGTGAATTGGTGAATGACTGTGTTGTAAAGCACCTTGGGGGGTTCCAGTCCTCTAGAAGGCGTTATATCAAATACAGGCCATTTACCATTTATAAAACACAATTCCCACACGCAGGCAACTCAATGTGCTTTACAGCAATAAAGACAGACAAAACAAACAAAAAATGAAAACACTGAAGACAAAAAGTTGAAAATTAACATAATATCAAGAAAATATTGTGAAGAGAACTAAATGTGGTCAGCCAGGAAATACCAAGTATTTTCCAGCTGACCACATGGTGTAAGGATAACTGCAGACCTGAACTAAAGCTGTAAAACTGGTACTAAAACCAACAGATCAGGTAGGAGGGCTAACCAGGAGTTACCAAGTGTAAGGTGACTAAAACTAGAGCAGAAAACTACCAGAGTATAATGAGAATGTGTGTGTGAAAGGATGAATGACACACTGTCATTTAAAGCACTTTGGAGTCCTTTGACTCTGAAAGGCGTTACACAAGAGCGGGTCATACATCAATACCTGATAAGGGTCTCCATAGTTCTCAATGTCACCGCTGGCAGTTTTGCATTTGTTGCCGTTGAAGTCCCAGTTGGAATACGGCACACTGGGGAAGTCCTGTTTGCTGGCACTGAACCAGCTTCCACATGAAGAGTGAGTTCCTTCTCCACCGCCTGCTCCACACATGTGGTTTATGACAGCATCCACATAGATGTTAACCTGTGATCAAGTTAGATTTCAATGTTTTACCTTTTTTTATTGTTTCAAAACTTTGATCAGTTGATTACACCTCTAATTGGCATATTAAAGAGATTATTTTAGCTAACCCCGGTGTCCGTTAGTCAAACCAACAGTGAAACCTAGCACTTTTTAATGCCACTGTGCTCTACGGTCTTCTGTGAAGTGCACTTGGGGGAAGTGTGCAGTAAGGCTTCGAGTGCATGGTACACAAGTGCACAAATAATTGCAGAATTGGGACAGGAGCATTGCGTTATCGACGACAACGCATGCCACGATGCTGGTCGCTTTTAAAAAAAATCTTTATTAGCAACTTTCAAATGAAAAAACAATTGTTTGAAATAAATTTAGATTCATTGCTGCTTTGTCTAAATCATTCAGAGCATAAACTAATCATCCTAAAATGAACTACTTTCATTAGAAAATACATATTTTCAGAAAAGATATCTGTGAGTTTCTCTTGCAGCAATGGTCAATGCCAAGTGCGCATTAAAGTGCAGATCAAGGATGCAAAAGGGGCGAGGTCAATTTACGCTCTTGAGAATCAGAGTACCCTACGCACTCGCACCCCTCGCTGGGATCGTGCAATAGAAGGGCACATGTGTGGAAGTGCAAGTAATGGGGTTAGGCCTTAATCTAACTCAGCCTTCATTAGTTTCTACAAGAGTGATTCATCACTAAATCAAACAAACCAGATGTGTTCACGATCTAAAACATGCAGGTTCTGGAAGCAGACTCCAGTGCCAGGTATGTCAGCTCTACTTTACTAAGTTCACAGAGACAGAACCTGCACTCTGAAGTTGCAAGTGCAGTGATCTGGCCACAGAAGGCGGTGGGAGTCTGAGTGACATTCCATTAACCCTGTAGCACACTGGCTCAAGATAATGATTTAAAAATATGAAAAAAGTTGCATAATAGGCCCTTAAGTTGTTTGTTGGTGTTGACTGTTTATGTTAGAGTTGGCTGGTACTATACATGAGACACCAAGGAATTGGTGACATTGACCCAATCAATGCCATAGTTTGTAGTTTACCCCAACATTGTTGCATCTGGTGATCATTTCCCTCAGTTCATCTTCACTGCCAGATCTGGAGCACAGGTTGTAGCCAATGGGCTGGTATCTCTGCCACCAGGGCCTCCAGGGATTGTTTATCACAATGTGTTCATTTGGAGGAGAAATCTAAGCAACAAACAAGAATTAATGCATTTGTAATTTAATGTTGAATTAGGCAAGTAAGGAAATATGAATGTAGCTTTTAAAAATGGTTTTGAATAGATGTTTTTGAAAATAGTTTACATAATTATGTGTTTATTGTGAATGTGGAAACAAAAGCCAATCAGCCTCTGATGATCAGTTTCTGCAAAAAGCAAAATATCAGTTGTAAATGGAACAAAACTGCTATCAGTTATGATGGATTCAATCTTTTATTTACAAGTTTTTTTTCCAAGCCTTGCCACCAGTGCTACTCAAAACAAAAAACATCCCAAAAACATGTTAACCACTGGAGGGAGGCAGGAGTCCACAAACACATTTCATCAATTGAACATTTTTAAAGATCATTTCCTAAAGATATTTAATAAAAGCAACAGTTTATCAAACTCTGTTTGACAAAATAAGGAATTAAAAAATTTTTAAATCTCTAAATGTCCCATGAACTACCGTTTTTTTCCCTATTTTTTTTTACCATTTGTAATATTTTTTTCCTTGCTTTTATGTGTCTTCTGATCACTTTTCCCATTTATTTCCTTTTACGACATTTAATGAGTATTTGGAATCATCTAAAACATTTTGTCAACAAGTAAATAAAAAAAAATATTTTCTAAACACGTTTACCTGAACTCCACCAAAACCATTGGGACCCAGAAAGCGCTCACACTCTGCAGCAATGTCAGCCCAGCGCCACTCAAACAGATGGACGATGGCGGTCCTTCCGTCCTTGATATTGGGGTCATGCTGGGTAAAGCCAAGCCCAAACAAAGCAACCAGGATGATGAGCTTCATGCTTTTTTCCCCTCAATAACATTCAAGACAGCACTCTCTCTCTGGCTGAATGTTGTGTTTATATATGGTTCTGTCCTTCCTGGATCCGATGGAGTTTGAGAATTATCACAGCTGGAGTTGAACAGCTGCTTCTGTCTCATTGAAACTCAGTGATATGTCAGCCTGGTCGAGTTTGACCTCATTTGCAGTTCAGATAAAGCAAATAGTCAGAGCTCCATTCGCTTAAACGGGAGGCAGCAACATTAGTACACAAACATTAGTTAGTGATCTAATCTTTAAACAACAATTCACACCTTCATGCATGAGCTATGGGGGGTTGATTGTGATGAATTGATTCTATCAAACACTTTTCCGTGTGAATTAATAATATTTTTTTCAAGTGCCTTAAGAAAACAGTTATGTGAACCCACTTATTGTGGGATTTCTTAAAACTAAAATAGTAAATCTGCTTAAATTAGCCCAAAACCTTTTTCATGCTTAACAACATTTCAACATAGTATAGCTTTAACTGTTTCGTAGAGATTTAAAAAAAATGGTTCAATTGCATTTGTCTAAAAACCTCCACCAATAGACCCAGCAGGGCTCTGAGATCCTTATAAACAGTCAGCTGGTAGAACCAGGGTCAGAACCAAACAGGGTGAAGCTGCTCTACTGTGCTAGCCTAGTGAACTAGACCAAATTCTTGCTTTGCAAAGTTTGCTTCTTTTAAATGTTTAATGGAATTTTCTGCCACGCTGATTTTAAAGAGCAAGTCACCCCCTACAAGAAACTTACTTCACTCCCTCTTCATGTTTGAAAAATGCAACAAATGCTGGTGCCTAGCAGACCGAGAGGGCGGAGCCACTAACAAATACACACACACACAGGCTCACAACAGCATTGTGGCATCATAATGTACCAGTTTACATCATAGCATGCCTCTTAGCCAATAGCGGTGGCAGATTTAAATTCAAATGCAGTGCAGAGTTTTTACCAGACAATGGCACAACACTGACAGTTTTAGGCAGAATATTTAAATTTTAACTAAGATGCACTGAAGTACCAAATTATTGACCACACGTGTCTGCAGCACGATTAGACATTTGTTTATTTAGTTTATCAGGGAAAAAAAAGTTGATTTGGGGGTGACTTGCTCTTTAATGTTCTTTCTATTATTGCTAATAGAAAGCACATTGAATTATCTCCATGTATGAAATGTGCTATATAAATAAATAAAGCTGCCTTGCCTTAGGCTTGCTAATCACACTCATTTGGACTAACGAACGTTCCAGTGTTTTTCAGAATCTCAAATTACTCTTGGTCCTGGAGTTAAGGTAAAGTTGCACTTTAGGAGGTTAACAAAATAAACTTTAGGGTTTTTAAATATGAATATGTTAAAACTGTGCTTAGAATGTCAAGATTTTAACCTGATGATAGATTCTTTCAGTAACAAACTGTTGCAGTGACAGAAAAACTTAATAAAGTGATATCCTCAAGTGATGTTTTCCGTCGGATACAAATTGGGCTCCCTTTGACACGTGTGTTTGCAGACGTTTGATGCCTTTTTTCCAGGAACACTACTCAGCCTATAACAGCTCTGTACAGCGTGGAGAGTGTCAGCCCATCCAAGTATAGTTTTGTTCCCATGACAGTTCCATGACAGAAAGTGGGTGCTGTTGGTGTTAGTTAGTTAGTGTTGCTGGACATTTAGCTCAGTTTTATAGCTTTTTGTCAGACTCTGAACTAGGAAAAGGCTGTAGGCAAATAAACGTAGGGCAAAAAACTCCAAAGCAACCAGTGACTTTGCCCCCTAGCCAATCAGTGGCCAGAATCACGATGCCGGTCCGACTCAGCCTTGCCAGGTACCGCAACAGAGCAGGGACTAAAATAGGGGAGAAAAAACCAAACCGTGCCCTTGGGAACAGTGATCGGGCCGAGCTGCATTGGTCTGAGTTGCTCTGAGTAGTGTTCCTGGAAAAAAAGTTTGAATGTGGGAAAGAAAGCACCTTCAGCAGTTGGTTTCCCACTAATCTTATGTAATGATATAACACGTCTTGGTGTTTGACAGCGTTTTCTGCCATGAGGTCACATGACAATGTTTTCTGTTTAATAACGCATTTGGAGACTGTTTTATTAATCCACACTCAAGGCCTCAGTCATGAATTTTGAAATATCTGTCTAAGGATTTACTGCATATTCCTTTTCTTTAAACGAGTGATTCGGCAACGAGTTTTAGTCTGGAAAATGCAAATTACTTTCTTTGGAATGATGACAAATCTGGGATGTCAAAGGCTCAAAAGCTCCAAGACCTACTGTACCAAAACCTTACAGACAATATAAAATGATCTTCCTTATGATTGCTATTGCAGTGTGTAAAACTGAAGATACATGATGTACACGCAGGACTTAACAGTACTTGTGTAGACTCAGCGTGTTATTTACTAAGCTGACAATGATTAACCATGGTGGCATAAAATGGGTGAAAGGAAAAGTGTGATTTGTAAAATAGGTCAACTAATCTGTTTTTTTTTTCAAAATTCCAGGAACTTTTCCAGAGATATCCATAGAAAATGGAATTTTACATAAACAACAACGTTTAGCTGATATTTTAACTCAACAAGCAAACAAGCAGCACAAATAAAGTCCATTTAACTCTTTTTAGGGCCAGCATTTATATTTAGAACCTTCCGCTCACATCATAAATGATGTCAGTGTGTCTTTTCATGGACTCTTAGAATTATGAGATTTCACCCAACCAATAATCAGATCAACCTGGTCTCATTTCACACCATGGGGCCGTTTGACCAATACCAATTTTGTATTTTATATTAATCACAGGCAAAGTTCTTGATTTACCGGTCGATCCATGTTCCAACCCTCATCTATGGTCTTGATCTTTGGGTTGTGACCAACAGAAGGAGATTTAGAATACAAGAAGCAGCTGAAATGAATTTTCTCCACACGGCGTCTGAACTCCCTCTTAGAGAGGGTGAGAAGCTCGGTCATCTAGTGGAGGGGCTTGGAGTAGATCTGCTGCTCCTCCACATTGAGAGGAGCCAGTTGAGGTGGCTTGGGCATCTGGTTAGGGTGCCTCCTGGGCGCCTCCCTGGTGAGGTTTTCTGGGCACGTCCAACCGGGAGGAGACCTAAAGGAAGACCTAGGACAAGCTGGAGGGACATTGTCTCTTGGCTGGCCAGGGAACACCTTAGGATTCCCCCGGAAGTGCTGGTTCAAGTAGCTGGGGAGAGGGAAATCTGGGCCTCTCAGCTTAGGCTGCTGCCCCCATCACCTGACCCTGGATAAGCGGAAGAAAATTGACGGATGGATGGAACTTCGTTGCATTCACTGTCACATGGTGCTAATCATCTAAACTGTCTTCCTATGATCTTTTGGAGATCGAACGCTTCATTTGTTTAAAGAACCCTGGCACTAAACTTACAGATTAGAGATTTTTTTTACATTACCGGTAGTTCATTGCAACAAATTCTGAAGATATTAAAATGAAATATTAGAAAGCCAGAAATTATTCCAATGTGTTTTTATTCAGTAAATGTGTTCAATTTTCTCAGTATATTTAAAAGGTTAATGCAAAAAATAGAAAAAAAAACATTTAATAAAGGCAAAATTCCACATAAATACGAGCTCTTAGCATAAAAATAGCTTGTTCCAAGTTATTTGTTTCTTCTGTGTTGATGTTTTTGTAAATAAGCTTCACCTCTTCTTGCCTGCTTGCTCCAGCTTTCCCAACCACCTCCTGCTGAGAACATGTCAGACGGAAATCTGACCTGCCTTACTGGGTTTCGTTCCGGGTCACCTCTCCCGATGAGTTTCTGGGTCACGAGCTTGTGTAAAAGTAAAAAGAACTCTGACAAGTCTGCAGTGGAAACACGTGCTTAAAACCCCATCTGTGATCCGGCAGTGAGGTGACACCGAAAGACATGAAAGGAATAAAAAGATTTAACATCACAGGACAGAGTTTGCTCTAGACTCGTATTTTTTGTTTGAAGAACGATAACAAACCTGATGAAAAACAGTTTAGATTGGGTAAAATAAAAAATAGTGGATTTTGAATTGTTGAAAGTTAGAAGAATGCATTTCGTTGGATTTTTCGGTGGCTAGGAACAGTGAAGTGAACTGCAGCTGCACTTCTCACTGAGCCGGACAAAAGCATCCCTGAGTTAATGTGAGGAATTTAAGGAAGAATGTGTTTTGCTCCTGATTCAACTATCTCATTCTTACATAACTAACAGCTTGTGTTGACTTACAACCAACTTTTATTTTTTGAGTAAAATCCAAGACACCCCCCCCCCCCCCCCCCCCCCCCATCGGCTCATGTGCCGATGGGGGGGGTTACAATTTGACCACATCTGTTGTTTTCACTAGCTTTGTTTTTAACTCTTGCCACATGAGGGCAGTAAAAGCACAATGTAAAGATGTATATTTTTTAATAAAAAATACAATTTTATAAGCTCTTGCACTCTAATAGAATTAATATGTCTAGTGTTGTCTGGTTGCTCAGAGAAACGTTTGACCTTTTCTGGCTTTGCCAACCCAGAAAATCACTAACTGTTTTTGTTTCTTTATAAATTTGTGCTCTTGAGACAAAAGCGGTGCCTTATAGCCTGGCAAGCCAGACTAAATAAATGTATTATTTAAACTTTTTTATTTAAACAAACTTTGCAAAGCAAGAATTTGGTATAGTTCACTAGGCTAGGTGCTTTACCAAAACAACTCAGAAGCCCAATCCCAGTACTCGCACTCACACCTCTGACTGGGAACGTGCAATTGAAGGGCGCAAGTGTGGAAGTGAGAGTATTGGGACTGGGCCAGACTGGACTGCTGGCTGAGCCGAAACCTGCCTGAACAAGATGAGAACAGCTTTAGTTTGTGTCCTTTTTGTTTTACTTATTCACAATGTCATTCATAATTACAAAAACGCTGATTCTAACTACTTTTGAATCATATTTCTCAACCACATGACGAAGTACACCGTGGGAGGAGACATTCAGGAGAAAGCTGACCCTCTTACTCATTTACATTTTCCCATGGGCCCCAAAAATTCCAGTCACACCAAAGTCTTTTCCTGTATGGACAACACAGGACATACCTCCAGAGGCGATGAAGGGTTTGGGGGACAAAGCTCTCTTTCACAGCTCATGCTCAGGGACCAGGTGAAGTGGGAGAATCTGGTCATTCGATTCCCACTCTTGGTTCTGTCATGGGAAAGTAAAAGGGGGGAATGGAAATGGGTGGGGTTGAAGGAAGAGAGAGAAAGAAAAGAAGAAAGAATGAGGTCAGCAGGTTGAGAAAGGAAGAGGTGAGACTGGTTTACTAGGATGAGGAGGAAGGTGGGAAGCTGCTCATAGGCCTATTCCTCATTAGAATCCTCATTTACATTTAAGGACTATCGGGTAATAATTTGTAGACTAATAGAACAAGGAAACAATAAAGAATAAAGAGAAGAAATATACATTTTTAAAGGGATACTTTGGAAATTTTTCATATTTTTAAATCGTTTTTTAAGCCAATATGTGATAAAATGACCCTCTACAGGGTAATGATTAGCCACCCAGCCCCTACCGATCCCTGTGGCCAGAATATTCCACCAGCAGTCGAGTCGCTCAGTCGAGACTTAAATTATTTTTTATTTAGCTGACATACCTGGCTCTGCAGTCTGCTTTCTGCATGTTTTAAATCATAAACACAGCTATTTTTTTAGTGATAAATCACTACTGTAGACACTAATGAAGGCTGGGAGACATTTCAGCTGTTAGATTAAGGAGTTAAAAAAGGAATGCACAAATGGACACTAGGGGGTGCTAAAAGCAAGCCAAAACCACCCAGTTCCGCTTTAAAAATTACTTTATATTAGATGTCAAGTGATATTCTATCATCGTTTAAGCAATATTTAGTGTAAAAATGTTGCCTATGCCGCTTTTGCAATTTGTTTTGCTAACACTTTTTACTTTTACCAATGTGTGACTTTTTAAACTGTATAATGAAAACTATTTCTTTCACCTGAAGCATTATACTGTTTTTCCCCTCGTATTTTAAATATATTTTTGATAAATGAGTGCTTTTTTGGGCACTTTTCAGATTTTCTCCATCAGAATTGATCACAGCAGGAAGGAAACAGTTCCATAAAGTCTGATCCACGGATTCATCCAGTGGAAACTTTCAGCTCACTATCCTCCCCCTCCACTCAGCTACCTCCCACTCCCCCATTTCTTTATTTTTGCCATGATGATATGTTGTGCAGATGTTTAAAAAAGGCTTCCCATTTCACTGCAAAGAATAACTGCAGCAGCTGAAGTCCCCAAAGCAAGGATTGCACTCTGAAACTCGCAGCAGCACACACACAGTGAGACTCGTGCACGCACGTCTGGGAACGTGTGCATCCAGCTGCGGACACAAACCCAAAGACTTCAGCGTGTTTTTTGACAACTTCTCGAAACGGACACTCTCCCCATTTCCCTCACATGTTCAGTCAGACAGGTCTTTATTCTACTCTCTGGTTACCGTAGAAACATGAAGTTTAGACTTACATGTAAAACTAATGTCTTGACACATTTTGAATAAAACATATTTTATATGTAATTAAAATAAAATGACAGACATTCAGACTGACTTTAAAGTTACTTTAGGGATTTTTAATGCAGCTCTTCTGAGTTGTCACCGTCAAAATGTCACCAGCAGGTAAAGTAATCATATTGTGAAGAATCAAGCAAACTCAAAGCAGGATCAATTGAAAACTGAATTTTCACCAACAACTCAAATTTTAGCACGAGGCAACTGGTGATGTAGCTTTTTCTTCTAAACCATATTACTTTTGCGTAACATACAAGGCACAACTTGATGTGTTTTGCACATTTTATGTTTCAAAAGGTTAAAATGCATTCTTCAGCACACATATTTAAAGAGCAAATCACCCCCTACCAAAGTCTTACTCCACTCCCACTTCCTCTTTGAAAAATGCAACAAACACTGTTGCAGACCAAGAGGGCGCAGCCGCCAACAAAACACACACAGGCTCACAACGACATTGTGACATCATAACGTACCAGCTAACGTCATAGTGAACCTCTTAGCCAATAGCGATGGCAGATTAAAATTCAAATGTAGTGCTGAGTTATTACCTGAAGATGACGCAACACTGACAGTTAAAATTTAAGTAATCTGCCTAAAACTAAGATGCTCTAAAGTGCCTCTACAGCACAATTAGACATTCATTTAGAATCAGAATCAAGTTTGTCATTGTCTCAGCTTCCTGAAGCACAGCCTGACCAAGGTTAAACAAACAGACATATAAAAATACACAAACAAACAAAAAAATAACCACATACAGGCAGACCGTTTATATATTTCATCAGCAAAAAACAAAACAAATAAATTTTCATTTGGGGGTGACTTGCTCTTTAATAATTAGTTGAGTAATGCAAAAAAGGGGGAAAAAATAAACAGGAGAATTCTTACAAGTTAGCTTGTAAAATAATTTTTGACACTAAGCTTCATTATGCATAACTTTTAATGTGGAACATGACACAGCTGGAACCCCAGGCAATAAGGCAGTGGTTCTCAATAGCCCCCCCCCCCCCCCACCCACCCACCCACCCACACACACACACACACACACACACACCCCTTCTAGTGAATGCTAAATTATTCATCTCAAAGTTTAAGAGCACGGACACATAATTATAAAAAAAAACACTTCTCATTTGCAGGTGAGGCAAACATTCCTGCTGGTTTCAACAGTAGCTAATGCTGAGAGAAACTGAAACATTCACGCTCAAATTACAGATGGACTTAATTTTCTGATCCTCTTTCAGAGCAGTGCACAGGGGGAGAAAAGCTTTCCTTTCAAAGTCCTGTAAAGAAAATGTCTTCCCGATCTTTTTTTGAGAGAATCTGGACTTTCTTTACCTTCTTTACCACAAAATCTGGACTGAACTACACAGATCTTTTTTAAGTTTTGGCCTATTTTCTGGTGTTTTATGATAAAAAATAAACTTGGTCCTAATGAACATTATTATTTTTGTTGACAACACAAAACTGTTAAAACTGTTTTCCCCTTCAAATGATATGCCACTGTTATAAATATAAACAGCATTAGAACACTGCACCTCCTGAATTTGAGACTTGGAGCTCCTTCCATCTACTACACATCTTTGGGGGGCAGATCTGTGGCCCCTCACACTCTCTATTGGACGCTCCTATAGAGAAACCTTAGTACGCACAAAGGTGCTCACATGGTGCTCTCATAAATATGGACTTGGGCACGTTCAACACATGTCGGCTGTGGTTGGCACTCAATGCACTTTGCATGGGCGGCGTTAGGCCCGGCTACTTGGGCTGAAGCCCCAGATCTTTCATGATAAGCCCCAGATCTAAATCGCGGCAGTAACGTGCAGTACCAAAGTCCAACAGAGAGGGCGCAGCTGGCAGTAGTCTGCATACAGCCTGCCTGAGCCTCCACCACTGAAGAAGAAGCCCTTCAGCAGCCGTCTTCTTCTACAGTCTCTGCCTGAAACGCATGAGTGAAGATGGACATAAGGACGTTTTTTAGACCAAAAGAACAACGACAGAACCCCAGCTTTGATGAGACTGGTGTTGACTCAGGTTTGTGAGTCTTATTTGAAAATATTTGTTGTGCTGCTGGTTTGCCTAAAGTTAGCTTACTATCAGGTACAGTTGTTGGAGAAAGAAAGGGAATATTTACTAACATCTCACACTAAACACTAACAGGAACAATACTCTGTCCTGAATATGCTGAATATGTAGCTTCAGATTAAAAACTATGTGGTACAAGATATATATATATATATATATATATATATATATATATATATATATATATATATATATATATATATATATATATATATAGTGTTGACTAGTGCGTGTCACGTGTGTTAAGCCCCGGATCTTCTTCAGTCCTAAATCCGCCCCTGGCACTGTGATTTATTATCGTGATTGTTCAATAAAACAATGTTGATTTTATATTTCCTCATCAGGTTGACGCAGTGATAGCTTGCTCATGTTGTGTTGCTGTGTGTCCCTTTTCTTTTTTTTTCTCTCCTTCTGCAGGTCTAGAAGCAGACTCTTGTTCATCATTGATTGTTTGTTTATGTGGAAGTTGTTAGCAGTATTATTAATGAATGCCTTGTGTGTTGATGCCCTGCTTCAGACTACAGGGTTTGGAGTCTTATTTCTTGATGTTCCAACATCCCTCCTTTAATTGTCTAACAGCAATGTGACTACAGCTGACTCCCTTTGTTAGTTGATTTTTTTATCTCCACAAACACAAGCCTGAAAAAATTCTGCCATGTTGTGGAGCTTCTAATGCTAATGGTTAGCTTCCACTAGTCAAGACCTTTTCTGTTCTCTCCTGGATGCCAAACGAACAACAGCCTTCCCAGTCACAAGCCAAGGTGAGGCCATGAATGTTAATTTTCTGTCTGACATAACTGGATTTTCTAATGCGACAGCTTCCCTGTCCATTTTCTATCTGTGGATAATGCAGGAAATAGGAGCGATATATTTTCTCATTTAGCCTGCATGCTAAACTCACAGTGATTATATTTCAAAATAAAAAGCAAAAAAAGTTTCTCAATGAACTTGGCCTTTAAGGTTTAGCAGCCTTGTTGCAAAAGGAAAACGCTGTTGCATATTTTGGTTGTTCCCAGTCATCCACCCCGTAGCACCTAGTGAAGCACACTTATCCAAGAAGACTGTTGGAATTGACCATGTTGCTTTCAATAATTATTTGATAAACGATGAAGATGGGCTCATGGGTTCTCATACAATATGGCTGCCTGAGAAAGTACTTCATATGTGTTCTTGGTCAAATGCTTGGTGTTTGAATTCTGAGCAAGTTGCTCAGAATTGGATATTCCCAAAACTTTTTTTGCCAATTAAAATATTCATACAATCATACAGAAATAATTAAAGACACAATAAAACAACTCTAGTGACTTAGTACACATCCATGAGGCCCCCCACGTTTAGTTTTGGAGCGTGCAGTCTTCAATCTACTGTATTTTTCTAACTTAAATAACTATCCAACTTACTATAAACATTTACATAAACAAAAAAAATAAAGTCAAATACATCAACACTCAAGCAAGACTGAGGCATACACATTTACAGTAGTAAATGTTTAAATGAATAGAACCTTTAGCTGGGAACCAGAAAGCACCTCAAAATGATCAACTGCAGATTTGTTGAAATGTGTGACACAGATGTCTGTCTGTCTGTTAGAAGATGTACTAAAACAGTCTCCCCTAGCTTCTGCCTGAAGACAAATAATATGTTTTAAGGAAGGAAACATTATGCTGTAGGTCTGAAGCTGATCCTTATAGAGGAATGGTCTCTACTGTTGGCACGCAGAGGAAAGTAACTGGCTGTAAACCTCATCCTGATTTCCCACTAATGAGTTTTCGCATAAACACTTCAGGCCCAGGTTATTTGTTCAGTGCAGACTATTTGTTTTCAGTCATAAACCGAATGGTCCTGCAGGTTTGCAACATCTGTCTAAGTTCCTGTCTTCACCCAACCACTTCTTGTACTCACTGACATTACAGTAGCCAAGTATCACCTCTGTATAGCACTGCCAACAAAGTCTCACATGTGCATTGGAAAGGCATAAATAAATGGCAAAGGTTTGATTTGAAGACAAAGTAAAGAATTTCATATGTTAGATTAACCTGACAAAGACAGAGTGTGTGTGAAATGAAACCAAACACTTCAGGTTTTCATTCACACTCAAAACCACAGGAAATACTTGTAGCTCCTAATAGATGGTTTATGTAGGGAACATCTTCAGCTATTAAATCTTTCCTTTACTGCACCTCCTCCAATTGCATGCACTCCAAGAACATCGTGTTTTAATTAGGAAACAATGCCCTCGCTTATAGAGAAACACTGAGAGGAGGTGGAGGCGCAGAAAAAAAGAGACCAGGGAAGTGGAGTAGTAAAGTAATAAAACACATCCTTTCTCCATAAACGTAAGCCCGATTTATCAAGAGAGTGATTAAAAGACACAACAATGAATGATAAAACTGATCAAAGTAAATCATGACCGGGTGAGGGACGAAACACTAACAAAAAGGAAAAAGACTTCCAGAGACATTAAGTCATTAGTGGAATAAAACTTTGAAGATGGCACACTGTGTGTAAAACGTTGGTTTGCTCTCCTGCTGAGTTTTTTTTTTATTTTATTTATTTTTTATATGCAACAGTGGTTTCAATTTTCAAATACTTTCTAAATCACTGTGTCCGAAACTGCCACCTGAAACCTTTCAGGTTTAAACTGAAGGAACTAAATTACACACATGGACTGATCCACTGAAGACTAAAGCCTGGAATGTACTTGCTTTTTAACCTGGCATTGATGCAGGCTGCATCTTTGTTCACACTTGTTGCTGCACTGGCGTAGTACTGGGGTGTTCCACTAGGGGGCACAGTAGAGAACTCAGACCAGACAAAAGTTCTGGGTTTGGGCGGTACAAACAAAACAAACATGGCGTCAATAGAAGAGATCAGTAACTGGTTACATTTGAAATTACATACAAAAAATATAAAATAAATAAAAAAACAGCTGTTGCATCGTAGATAGTTTAAAGACCTCTAAACCAGAGAAGGAGTGACCATGACGATTATGTCTTTCCCTTTTTGTCCTGGCCCAAGACAATGACCTAAAAAAGGTGGTTCAAACTTCCAAGCAATGTTAAAAACACATCAAGGTTTGGAAATCTTAAATTCTGTCCAAAGATTCTATGTTTGTGAACTTTGAAAAAGTATTTTTTTAACTTGTTGGTCCGTTAGTATTCTGCAAGTTGGGAAGAGCTGTAAAGAGAGAACAACTTATAAGTGTTAGATGAGGATTAATACTAAGACTGTTTAAACAAGCTACATTTCACCATCATTTTAAATTTCCATCTTCTTTCTTATTCCTTACACACTTCCTAAACCTATTTCCCATCGTCTATAGTTTTGTACAACCCTGACAAACACCTTTAGACTGTTACATGGATGCAAGCGCAAAGACTTTGCAGAAATCTCAGGAAGTTTGTTTTGGAGCTACTCCATGAGGTGTTCTGGAAAGACTGGCTTCTTGCCAAGTCCGATTAGAGCCTTTAGCTTATAACAGACTGCAGCTGAATCAAAATGCTGGATACCCAACCTATCCCAGGATGTCTATTATCTGCTCATCTCTAGCTGAGTCACAGGAAGAGCGTCACTTGGGCATCAGTGTACTTTTAGGCTTAGAACACTAGAGGTCCCTCTAAGGATTTGCTGAATGACAGCCAAAAAGCTTGGCAAACAAACTGGCTATTACAAAAAGCCCCTGGTTCCACATTAGGCTCACATCAGTGCACATTAGGTGGGTGAGTACATAATGTGCTCATAACTTCATTAGCTCTGCCTGCAAGATGAAGGGGGCTTGTAATTCCATCAGAGACATGTTTAAAGGGAAACCCCTTCCTTTTATTCTTCTTTTGTAATTGTTTTGTCAAAGAAAACCCAAAAAAATTAAAAAAAATGGGCAAATGTGGTCCATTTTTTCCACATTTGGAGTTCTGGTCAAACTGATCACTGATTAAACCTCTGACATGGCCTTCTGTCTTCTGTGTCACAGTTGTTTAGCAGTCTTTTTACCAGCTCAGCTCTGTCACCATGAAATTCTGTCGGAGGTGGGAATTGAAGCTCCTGACAGGCGACTTCACCAGATGTTCCCAGCAGACCCTCACAATACGTTTATGCCTGCCAAGTTTGACCGACTTCCTACTTCACCATCAAAGCCAACTTACCACCAGGTAGAGGTCAGTTGACAGATCGGCCCCTCTCTTCACCCGAGTGTCCAAGACATGCGGCTGCAGATCCCATGAAATAACAACAAAGTCGCTCATCGAACTGCAGCTTGAGGTATCCTGGTGCCAAGAGCACACAAGGACACCTTTATGCTGAAACATGGTGTTTGTTATGGACAATCCATGATGTGCACTGAAGTCCAGTAACAAAACACAACTCACCATAAAAAATAAAATTCACCAGTCGCTGCTGTTTTTATGATTCACTATAACTTTAGATCATCATTTATCCTGTGATGCTTAGCTATGCAATATAAGGCAGTCAGTCCTGCGCTGTTTTTGTTTCTCCTTTGAGTGTGATCACATGCTAGCCAATAGCACATATCTGGAGCTTGTCTAACAAACCACACAACGCTGGAAATTGTGGGTGACAACAGTCGCTGCAACACAGCTTCAGCTCTTAGGCACTGATGTCACATTATTATGTCTTCAGTTACACTCAAGACTCAACCAGTCCCCACATGTATCATGGCGGAGGGAACTTCTAATAAACTCTAAATGAAATTTGATACTTCAGGATGAGCCATCTAAAAGTAGACCTAGGTCTTTGGTGGGAAGACTTTGTTCTCTTGTTCTTGACAATCTTTTACAAAGCTCACAATCACATCTTATTTTAAATTCATCTGCCCTGTAAACCATTGAGACTTTTCTTAGACGACGGAAGAGTCTCCATTTCGCACCCACTTACACCTAAACAGGAACTTTAAAAGTATAGTGTTTAACTTTTGTGAGCCGCCATCTCCCTCATGGGTGTTCATTTGCCTCATAGTTCAGGCATGTATGTGATTTTGTACGTTATATTTGTTCCAAAGTATCAATTTGGTGTGCACGGCTTGACTTGGAAGCCAGTAATAAGCTTCTGTTCCAGTGCTGCCCATGCAGTGGCCTTCACCACAGGCAGCTATGTGGCCAGCTGCCTTTACCACCACAAGGAGAGTCGTGCATAAGACGGGAGTGAGTCAGTGGAAGTTTGCACTTATGAATCAGAGCTAGAGGGGGGCTTCAAGTTGTCAGGCGTCAAAGGGACACTTTTGTTAATATGACAGATTTGTCACATGCATATATTCAGGTAAGATAATGCTCTTAAACTGACAACAATGTAGGTTTTTAAATTGCCAATAAGAAAAGAAAAATGATTTTAGAGTTTAGTGTTGCACTTATGAACTTTGGTTATTTATTGTTATTTTCAATTCATATTAGTTCCTGTTTTTCTTCCTTTTTGAGGTTATCTGGTTCTCTTCTAGTCTTTGCATGTTTCCTCCCTTAGTGTTAGCTGCTTTTAATCAGCTCCCCACCTGTGTTGTGTTTGCTCATTATCTCAGCTGGTCCACATTCAGCAATCATCCTCTCGGTTTCTCTGTTTCACTTTACAGATCCTGAGATGATGTCCTGTCATTCATGCCACTTTTGTAGTTTTCTGGGGACATCTTAGACAAAAGTCACTATGTGCATCCTTTTGTGCTTCCATGTGAGTTTCTGCTGCCTCTAAAACATTTCCAAACATGAATAAAACAAAAAAATAATAAATGAATAAATCATCGATCCATTGTCTATCAGAGTTTGGCTTCAGGAATTATGTGTCTCAACCCAAATAAAAAAACTCAGAGTTTTCCGTGCAGGCTGAACATGAAAATATTCCCCTATACCTATACCTCTTGCATTTGCTTCTGATGAAAAATAGACTATGAAACGGTAGGATTTAAAAATCCTGACATTTCTATGCCACACTGTGAATTAGCATTCATGGACTGCTATTATATTCCCCCCTCCCCGAGAACAACTTACAAGATATTGATACTGTCTGTCCATATGTATATGACGCTGCAGAACTGCCCCCCCCCCCCCCCCCCAGCATGTTTTTTACACTGAGTAGGAGATGCTCTGTATCTGACTTTACATCTGTATAGTGACAATAAAGGCATTCTATTCCATATTACTTCCTACTAGAGACCAACACAAATACAATAAAATGAGTGAACCACTCCTTAAAAAAATTCTAGCAGTCATTTTTTTATACTTTATAATAAGGGTTGTGTTTGTGGTTTTAGTATTTATTTGTCTACTTTTGAACTTGTTATATGTTTGGGTGTGTTTTTATGTGGCTCCATTTACATGCACATATTTTGGGTCGCATAAGCAACAATAAATGTGCTCTATAAATAAGTTGACCTTTACCTTTTTTATTTAGAGCGTGGCACCTCCAACAGATCCTGGTCCACTGACCCAGGGACTGTGAGGGGGCGTGCTCGTGCAGCAACACAGAAAGATACACAGGGGCACTGCCCTGTAGGGCCTTTTAGACATGAAGCAAGATATTAAACAAACCCGGTGCTCGATCGGGAGCCAGTGAACACAGGTGTGTGTTTAAATTTTTTATTTATGTGAAGTTTAACAATTCTAGTGAAACAATCCACCTGACTAAAAAGCATTATCTGTAAGGAACCAGATGTAGCTCATTCCCATGTATCCTACATCAGACAAGTACAGCACATCAACAAGCCGCCCTGTTGTGCTGTGTGACATGCTCATTTGTTTGAATAAACATGGGAACTGCTGAGGTCAAACTTGCATACACATCCTGCAGCTGGTAATGCTCACAGGCACATCAAAAGTCTGATGCTATTCTTTAGCAGATACACTGATTGCTGCTGTTCAAGTCAAACTTGTGAAAAAAGACTTGCTAGAGGCTTTTGTTTGTTTGCAAAATAAATAAAAATCATCCAGTAGGAATGCTCACTTTATTCTAGATGCAATCTTGATATTTGATCCTAAACATAAAATGTTTCAGCCAACCTCGAGTCCACATGAATCACAGAGTGCAGAGAGATGGAAACCTCCTTGTTGGTTCTGACCGTTCTGTGGGATTAAGAGATGGTAACAAAATAATTCAGCCAGTTTGATAATTAAAACCAGAGCTGGAGGTCAGGATCTTATGTTACCCACTGTTCATTTCCTTCACAGAAGGCGCCAACAAAATGTGAAACAATGATTGCTTTAATCACAGCCGTCGTATCGTCAAACCTTATATAGTTTTCCTAACCAGCTGCACAGCTTACAGGAAAAGTGAAATACTCAAGATGAATCAGTCTACCTGAAATACTCTGAACGGCAAAGCTGTCCTTGGAAACAATGACAGTCCTATTGGGAGGAATGATTCCACATGTGGGAATGTTGCTCTCTTTTAAGCGATTACAGCTGTTCTGCTCACCCTGTCTCTTTGACGTGGGTGAACAGATAGCAACGATGCATGAACACCAATATCAGCTTTTTCTCCCCCAAATGGTGATGCTGACCCGTTGATCTGCAGAGGTTTTGCTGCAGCATCACTTGTCAGTGACTTGCTATGGCATTACACATCAGGGACCAGAAAATGTAAACCCAGCTGTTCTGTCACCTTTGTGTTTGAGTCCCACTCAGAGTTTAAGCACCTTCCCTGGAAAAGGCAATTGATCAACGTCACTCAGAAATGTTTATTATGGTCTTTTATGTTTTGCAGGTCCACCCAGCAGCTTTCTTTCCTTCAAGGCAGGATTTGGCACCCTCTGACAGCCAGATGTTGGAAATAGAATAAAGACTTGGGTGTTGCCAGCCTGTGCTGTTAAGTGGAGCAGAATAGGTTGAAACAAAGACAGAAAACTTCAGTTAAGTGAATATAATCCAGTCAGTATCTTAAGGGCCAGTGATTACAAATCAAAGACAGATGTTCTCAGATCGCAACAGTTATTGTGTAGCAGATTTCCGTTTCCGGTCGGTAACAAGATGGCGCCTGTGCTTGGCTTAGCCACAGTCATCGGCCACTTTTTCAAAATTTTCTCCACTAACCTCCTCTTTTCCACCTTGCTCCTGTCTGTGATCCTCCTCAGTAGTGTCCCTGCTACCATCTCCTATGATCGCCAGACTCTTCTGTCCTTCCATTCGTTCACGATCGCCCAAGATGCACCGAGGACGTACCATCCTGTTTGTTTATCTAAGTGGTGTGCTGGCCCAGAGCCAAACAACAATCCCAACCAGCGCGCCTCCAGCGATGTTTATCCGGTCCCGGGAAAATGTCGGAGGAAAGAGGTGAACGAGCAGGAATCCAGGTGAGAATAAGACTTCTCTTTATCTACTAAACATCGGCGTGACCTTCTAGCTTCTTGTCCTTTGTTTGGCGACTTGAGCGCCACTTCCGCATTCCCGCCAGGCCGTGTTGCAGAGTGGTTTCTCCGTCCAAGTTTTTAAAGGTCAGTTTATCCTCATTCCTCAGTGGTTTCTCCTCCTGTTTCTTCCATTAGTGGATTTTATAAACACCGTGGATCTAACCCTGCTAATTTACATACACTAACTCCAGCTGTTTCTGTAGTTTCTGATTCCTCCGCTTCAGTCAGCATGGCTCTATTAAATACCCGCTCTGTTAACAATAAGTCCTTCCTGCTCAATGATTTAATTCTCTCTAAAAACCTGGATTTTCTGTTTCTGACTGAAGTTTGGCAGCAAACATCTGATTATTCTGGTCTGATTGAACTCTGCCCGAGTGGTTATTCTTTTCTTAGCCAGCCCCGGGGTTCTGGTCGTGGTGGAGGCCTTGCTGTTGTTTTCAGTGACCATCTTCCATGTAGCTCTACAACCTCTGGTCACTTTGCTTCCTTTGAACTGCAGCTGATTAAAGTCGGGCGTAAGAACCCGTTCTACTGTGCTGTGGTCTATCGTCCACCTGGTCCAAACAGTTCTTTCCTTCATGAGTTTAGTGACTTTCTATCCTCCAATGTGAAGCTGTCCATACTGGTGATTGTCGGTGACTTTAACATCCACGTTGATGATCCCTCTTGTAACGTGAGGAAATATGGGTTTTCTGTGCCAAAGGTCATTTGACTCGGCTGGGTCAAGTGCTGGGTCGCTGAGAACTTTCACCCACAGATTGAGACCTTTGCAGACATGAAGTCTGCAAGAGTCTGCTGGAAACCATAACATCTGAACACCTGCAGGGCCAGAAGATGTGTTCCCATGGAAAAGCTAGTCATAACATAACATAAAGTCTTAAACTTCCTTTCCGTTATTTTAAGTTGTTAAATGATCATTATTATCACTTTGCTCATTATAAATGTGTTTTAATCAAATGAATGATTATTATGCTTTGGGTAATCATAATAACTAATGAATCAATGCTTAATTAAATAATGTTTGAAGATGTTATAATGACCTTCACACACACATACTCTCTCACAGTAAACTCCAAACACATTTGCTGACGCACAAGTTTTGCTTTGAGAAGAGAACTGGGTTTGGTAAGTTTCAGTCTGATGATTCAGTGCGAGTTGGTCAACGAGAGAGAGAGGACGTGTGAACAACCGCTAACGGGGGAACGGAGCCCACCGGCTCCTGTCCCCCCCCCCCCCCCCCCCTCTCACGCTGTTCCTGCCAAGACAGACAGGAATAGCTGAATTACAATCGCTAACGCAGACTCGCCCAGAGTCTTTGATTTTCTGAGTAATTAAACTTAAGAAAGCGCATCTGCAAACGCTTTATCATCAAGGTGTACCAGGGGGCATCTCTGGACCGGACCGGTGGGCACCTTCGTCTTCTCTGCCAGCCGAGGTGACCTGGATGAAACATCGTCCGTTGACGTTCCGGATCTGAACGAGGGTCCTCGTAGGGTGAGGCAGAACACAATAGATAGCGTTGATGCATCTTTTCCAACAAAACCTAAGTTTATTCAAACCATCACTTTTCACTCAGGCACCTGTTTCTTCCTGAAGCAAAATCAGACGCACACACGCATTCATCTCACCTCATTTTCAATTCTCACTACACTTTGCACACACACATCCATAATCACATCACATCACTCTCAATCTTCAGCACCTCCAAAACAAGGTCTATTTGAACAAGCATATCAACTGTTAAAGATTGTTCCACAAAGTTGCCAATGTTGATTGTCATTTCCATGTTTGTCATTTCAAGAATCATTAGTTTAGTTTGAAGAATTAAAACTTTTAACTTTCAAACTTGTTTCTTCATTGAACTGAAACACAGACACACGGATATTATCGTCAGTTTATCGATGAAAACAACCTTTGAGTCTTCTTAAAACTGTAAGGTTATGAAGTTCATCATTTTCAGCTCCACACAGCTGCCCCCTGTGCACAGTAACACCCGTGTAGAAAAGCCAAGGTCGGGTGTTCCTCAGACTGTTTACATTCCAGGAGAAGAGCCAGAAGGAGGAGAAGAAGCTTCACTTAATCAAAGTACTTTATTTGTGATTAAAAATATTAAGCAAAACATATGTTGATCAATAATAATCAAGTGAATGATCTGTGGAATAAAGATTATGTGTTTAATGAAAACAGGACTACTGCACAGACATATTGATCCTCATCTCCATAGAAACGCATGACACATTGTTCCAACCAATCAGAGCTTTCGGCTGCCGCAGGAGAATCTGGCTTGTTGACTTAAAGTATCCAATCCGCTTTACTAAAACTTTCAACAATTCAGAGATATAAAACAAGGCAACGCCATTTTAAGTCAGTTCCATTTTGACTTCAGTTCTAGTCACCGTCATCCTAAAGAAAAGCACAGACTGGCCAGATGTGTTTTCTTCTTTAAACTAAGAACTGTGAAGCTGGAGATTTCCGTCGTTTAACAACCAGACGACATCCTTTCAAAATAAGAGCACCAGCTGACGCCGTCGGTTGGTACCGGGGTCGACCCTCCAGACGGGCTTTGAAACGCTGCGACCGCTGCGCCGACAGCTCCAGCGCACATCCGAGGTCTCCAGACCTGGCATTTCCTGATCTACCTGGGAGGCCCCCACTGGGTACGTACACGGCAAAATAGCGGCTCATGTCATCACTTTATAAGCCTCGTGATATCTAGTCATAACAAAGACTACCAGATGCAATGACGTCAGCCTAAAGAGTCTGAACCAACCACACACACACACACACGCACCAACACAACATCCAAATCCATTTTCATCCATCACAGAGTTAGTCCTGGTAGATTGTTTAGAATTCATAATCAAGAAATTAAAGATTCCTAAACGATCCCATCTCTCTCTCTTTCCTTGTCTCAAAGTCAATACAGAGTGTTTAATTAAACTCCCTGATGATAAAAACAGCCTATTCTTCTGTTTATAAAAAGTGATCTACTTACAGTGTATTAAAATACAACTCTAGATAGTTTCATCACTCTATTCCGTTACAAAACTATACAATTTGGTTATTAGATTAATAAAATTAATATCACAAATTAATATGTAGAATGGTTCCTCTTTCATAAAAGAGCATAAACCATAATGCTACACTCTGATCACTTTGCCATGATTTTCTCCAGCCTTATGGACTCCTTGAGTTTTACCCAGCATGTTTCTTGCCCCACACACATCAAGGGGCACACTCTGGACCTTGTTTTTACCCAGAGTCTAAATGCTGACAGTGTTTGTCCTGAGGATGTTTATATTTCAGATCACCATTGCATTTTCTTTAACTTGTCAGTTTCTGCGTCCCCACCTCCTGCTTGCCGTATGGTTAGTTCTCGTTTTCTTAATGAGAGCACAGCTAGCATTTTTTCTGCTGCTTTTGATCCACCCTGTTCTTCTGATAACGACCCAGATTCCTTAACTTCTCAGTTTAACGAGCACTGCCTCTCAATTCTGGACAACATCTGTCCTGTCAGAACCAGATCAGTTCCTGCAGTGAACCGTACTCCCTAGTTTATTGACAGCATTCGCAGCCTAAAGCGCCAATGCAGAAAAATTGAGCGTTTGTGGAAGAAAACCCATCTCCACGTCCATCTGCTGCACCTAAAGGATCTTCTGACATCCTTTAACTCTGCAGTCAGAGATGCGAGGGTTTCCTATTTCTCCAACCTGGTGTCCCACAGCAAAGGAAACCCCAAGGTGCTGTTTAACACCATCAGCAGCATCGTCTCTCCTCCCTCTCCTACAGCCTCCATCCACTCTGTTGAAGACTGTGAGAACTGTCTGTCTTTCTTTGTGGACAAAGTCAATAAGGTTATATCTAGCATCTCTTCTTCAGCCTTATCGCTGCCTCTCCCGACTCCAACCAGGCCCATCATCCTAGATAGCTTTGCTCCTGTTTCTTTGCCTGAGTTAACCAAACTAGTTAACTCTACGAAGACCTCTGCATGCCCCCTCGACATTTTACCCTCATCTTTGTTTAAAAGTGCTTTTCAGTCCATCGGTCCCAGCGTGCTCTCTATAAATAATGCTTCTCTGGTCTCTGGTCAGGTCCCTGCTTACTTTAAGAATGCTGTAATCCACCCGCTTCTTAAAAAACAGAGTCTTGACCCTTCTCTCCACAGCAGCTTCAGACCCATCTCTAAACTTCAGTTCATCTCCAAGATCTTGGAAAAGGTTGTGGCTAAACAACTCACAGCTGCTCTTGATGAACATAACATCTATGATAGCTTCCAGTCAGGTTTTCGTAGAGCTCATTCTACTGAAACAGCTCTTCTTAGGGTCTCTAATGACCTTCTGACTCACAGTGATGCAGGGGACTGTTCGTTTCTGGTCCTGCTGGACCTGACTGCAGCCTTTGACACTGTTGACCATCGCCTGCTACTGGAGAGGTTGAGAGACTGGGTAGGCCTATCAGGAACTGCTCTGGAATGGTTCTCCTCTTATCTTTCTGAGTGTTCCTTTTCTGTGGACGTCTCCAAGCTTAGGTCCTCCACCACCTCTCTTACCCATGGTGTCCCACAAGGTTCTGTGCTGGGGCCTCTGCTCTTCCTCCTGTTTCTGCTCCCTCTTCAGCACCTGAGCTCCTTCAAAGGAATCTCCTACCATCTTTATGCAGATGACATCCAACTGTACATCTCCTTTAAGCCCCATGAGATGTCTAAGCTGCAGCTGTTACACACCTGCTTAGACTCTATCAAAACCTGGATGGCTGGGAGCTTTCTACAGCTGAATGAAGATAAGACTGAGATCCTCATCTGTGCCCCAGACAAGCTGGTTCCCATAGTCAGAGACTCTCTTGGTCAGCTTGCTTCTCACACCAAACCCTCCATCAGGAATCTTGGCGTGACCTTTGACCCAGCTCTCACCCTGGATTCTCATGTCAGTTCTCTTGTTCGCTCTTCCTTCTTCCATCTCAGGAACATTGCAAAGCTGAGTCCCATTCTGTCCCGCTCTGAACTTGAGACAGTTATCCACACCTTCATCTCCTCACGCTTAGACTACTGTAACTCTCTTTTCACGTGTCTGAGCAGAACCTCCCTGAACCGCCTACAGGTGGTTCAGAATGCCTGTGCTCGGCTTCTGACCAAGTCCTCCAAACACACCCACATCACCCCGCTTCTCTTCCAGCTTCATTGGCTGCCAGTCAAGTCAGGGTTCATTTCAAGATCCTGGTTCTGGTCTATAGGGCCTTACATGGACAAGCACCTTCTTACATTGGTGATCTTCTTAGTCCCTACACCCCCAGCAGGTCCCTGAGGTCCAGTGATCAAAGCCTACTGGTTGTGCAGCACACCAGGCTAAAGACCAAAGGTGACAGGTCATTTGCTGCTGTGGCCCCCAGACTCTGGAACTCTCTCCCCCTGAGCCTGAGATCAGTGGACTCAGTGGTCTCCTTTAAAAAGCAGCTGAAGACTCACTTGTTCAAGCTGGCTTTTCTATGACCTTCTTCACCACTCTCTCTTTATTCTGCTCTCCCCACCTATTCCACCTTCCTCAGGATCCACTGATTTCCCTCTTTCCTAGTCACTCTCTCTCTTTCTTAACATTTTTTTAAACACGTTTGTCTTTTTTCTGCTCATTTTAAAAATATTTTAACCATTGTCTAAGTTATCTTTATATTTTTACATTTTGTTTTGTGAAGCGCCTCATGATTTTTATCTTGAGAGGCGATATAAAAATGATACCTTCTTCTTCTTCTTTTTTAAGCTACCTCAAAACTCAGCAGATGCCCTTAGCCAAAAGGAAAAAAACATCTAAATTGAAACCTCTAGCAATGTTTAGTTTTCAGCATCAGCCACTGGATGGGAAAGGCAGCTTTTAACAGTTGTGAAAACCCAGATGTTTCTGGGCTGGTAAAGAGCAGGAGTTAATGAACTGTAGGCCATTCCCCCAAGGACTTAAGGAGCAAATCTAAAGTGAGACATGACACTACAGCTTATGTGTGAGGTAAGAGGGACAGGAGACGGAGGTGTTACGGCCACTGGCTTCCAGCTGAACTTCTCACAAGAACAGAAAACAGCTGGATTGGATACAATAGTTACAAATCCTAATGCACAAATTCACCTTGGAGTTATTTCTCACTTTAAAACAATTTGACCTGTAGTTTTAAAAGGATGTAAACTTAAAATTCCCCCTACACAATCACTAGTTTAAATATTCTCTACACTATTACAGAAATCCTGAAGTAAAAACCTGCAAATCCATAGATACACAACAGGCAGCATCAGCAGCTTTTGGCTAGCAACAGCTATAAACACACAACCTTGTTCTTCTAACTCAGAGTGTCCGAGAACTCCCAATGTTAAGATGTGTAGCTGGGGTACAACAGTTCAGTTGTATTTTTGATTCAGTTCAGAACCGTTCAGTTCATTTAAATGCCTTGTCATTTCAAATCAGATAAGTTGAATTCTATTTGAACCATTGGCTTTTGATTCAATAAAATCCAGTTCAGTTTATTTTAGTGCAATTTAATTTGAAATCTTTTCAATCAAGTTCAAACTGATTCAGTTCATTTCAACTGAACTTAGATCACTTTCTTTCTGTTGCATCTGATTAACTCCAACTGAGTTCAATAAAAGTCTGTTGGACTGAATCTAAGGCCTAGTCCACACGTAGCCGGGGTTTTTGAAAAACGAATATCCACCCCTCCAAAAACTTGCATCCACACCACTATAAACTCTGTCCACACGTACCCAGATAAATACGTTGTTAAGGACATGCCAGACCTGTAGAAGGCAGTAACTCCCCCGTTCTTAACCTCGTCCTTCGTCTGTGGTCTTCCGCAAGGAGCAGTAATTCCGCTTGCAAAAACAAACAAGCAAAAAGCGCTTGGACAATTGATGGATCGGGTAGTGACAGAGCGCAGCTCTGAGGGCATCCATGCTGTCGGCTAGTGTAAACACAGGTCGCACACGTGATGTCAGCATTTTTTAGTCGCGGAAAGTGACGCTGCGGACCTTAAAACTCCGGTTTTGTCTGTCCACACGCAGACACCCAAAACGGAGAAAACGCAGATCTTCACTTTGGCCGGAGTTTTTAAAAAGATCAGTTTTTGTGTGAAAAAACTCCGTTTTCGTGTGGATGGCAGGCCAAAACGTAGAAAAGTATCTACATTTTGGCAGATCCCCAGCTACGTGTGGACAGGGCCTGAGTCTGTTTAATCTTTCACGTTTCTGTTCAGTTCTGTTTGATGTTAACTTCTCTTTTGTCATTAGATGTGTGGAAGAGAGGATTCAAAATGTGCACACACACACACACAGGGAGAGAGTGAACGAAACAAAAGTAGTCACCCCGTGACATGTTTAAAAATAAACTTAAAAAAGGGGGAGGGAACCCACCTATTTGGGTCAGCCAATTAGAACCTGAGCAGTATTTAACAGCTTGGAGGGTGGTGACTGACAGCTGAGACTGATGCAGGGTAGGTGAAAGTAATGAACAGAGTGATTAAGGAGCTGTGGGAAGTAATGCAGCTTAATGGAGATGTAACCAAAACCTAAAAATACAGCGATCAAATAATAGAAATTTAATAACTCGATGACTCAAAAACACCTCAAATAAAACACAGGGAATTCAGCTCAGCCAGTTTGAAAGAATCTGAATTATTCATAGAAGTTTTTGTTTGGGTTCAAATCACAAAAATGTATCAAGGCACAAAAAAAATAAAGTAAATGAATACTCAAAGCATTTTAAACTATTCGGTCAATTCAATCGTATTTACAATTTAATGCATTCATAATTAAATATAAATAACAAAGAAAATAAAATGTTGTGGGGTGAAATGATTGTTTAAAGTTGTGGAAACATTTAATATTAACTGCAGCGTTGTGTCTGAACGAGATCATCGAATGGTTGTGAACAATTGCTCGTGTCAAACTCTGCTGTGAGATCCAGTAAGATCAGAACAACAGGAGACCTACTGGCTATAGCAACGTAGACTTTTACCAAGGCTGATTCTGTGCCGAGATCTAAAACCAGATTGAAATGATTCAAGAATAGAGTTCTCTTCTAAAAATGGCTCCAATTGACCAAGAACTATTTTCTTCAAAACCTTTGAAAATGTGACGCTGGTCTTTAGCTAGATTAACAAAACCACCCAGACACCATTTTTAAGAGTGACAAAAGTATGTTTGAATGCAGCTGGGACAGTACTAAATAAAGAGAGTGTTAAAAATAGTGATTAATTCAATTCAATTCAATTTTATTTATATAGCGCCAAATCACGACAAGAGTCGTCTCAAGGCACTTCACATAATAAACATTACAATTCAGGTCAGTTCATTAAGCCATTCAGAAATAATGTTTCCTATATAAGGAACCCAGCAAATTGCATTAAGTCACTGACTAGTGTCAGTGACTTTACAGCAATCCTCATACTAAGCAAGCATAAAGCGACGGTGGAGAGGAAAACTCCCTTTTAACAGGAAGAAACCTCCAGAGGATCCTGGCTCAGTATAAGCAGCCATCCACCACGACTCACTGGGGATGGAGAAGACAGAGCAGACACACACACACACACACACACACACACACACACACACACAAGACAAAGTAATGTGTCTATAGTTATATTGTGATTTCTTAGTAAATATTCTATTTGGTGAGAGATAAACGTTATTGTATTTATCCTAGTGGATCTATAATTAAACGGATAAACTAGCAGTAGCACATCCAATGTCAAGGAAAGCAAAAAGTTATTATCAGGAGAGGGAAAATGATTAGTGAATTCTCAGCTTAAACCTTTGTTATTTTGGTGGGAATTATATCTAAAACCCAATTTGTGAGTTTCATGGTTTTGTATCACTTCAGTTAGAGTAGTTAGGGAAACTGATAGAAACTCATTAGGCAGTAGAGCATACCCGCAGATGTAGACAAACCATTGGCATATGGAACATTGAAAGAGTTGTTAGTGAAGCGGAATAGAGGCAAAAGGGAATGAGCATCATTCACACTGCTTAAAAATAAGACGCTCCCAATGCCGAATAATTTAGTAGAGGAAATCCGCCCTCAACATTGTATATTTGTTCGCTTTGTGTTTTTTATGAAACACCATAATAAACGATGCTTCTTCTGGTCGTCCAGAGCCGCTTTGATGTCCCTCCCCTGGCCCCCCAGTTGGAATGAAGTATTGTGTACTTCTACAGAATAAAATGTTTAATGTTATTAAAGTTCATGGATGCCTTTTAGAGCTGATGAGTGACATCACTTACTGCCTAAATGATAACGATATCCTGATGTCTTAGCAAAGTCCTGAAAGGCCTATTTTGTATAGAGACCCAATGGGCATGTTTCCGTTGTCGTAACTTTAGGGTTTCCTTTGTAGGGGGACCGGGCTAAGTCTTAGGGATAGGTCAAGAACTCGGACATCCGGGAGGGACTCGGAATGGAGCTACTGCTCCTCTGCATCAAAAGGAGCCAGTTGAGGTGGTTCGGGCATCTGGTCAGGATGCCTCCTGGACACCTCTGATTGGCTTAATGAACTGGCCTGTAATGGAATGTTTACTGTGTGGAGTGCCTTGAGACGACTCTTGACGTGTTTTGGCACTGTATGTATAAACTTGAATTGAATTGAATTGAATGAAATAGGTATAAGGAGTAACCAGGTAGGTAGGTTTTAACGCCTCCAAAGGGTTAACTGAAGGTTCTGCCCAGCGACTCTGCCGGGCCTTTCCAAGTACCTACCCATTCAGGTACTTTGTTAATTCCTGAAAACGGCCCAGTAAACGGCCGGTTTGGCTGGCCCCGTGAAGTAGAGCATGTTGGGAAGTTCCGGTAAAATTACCCTGAAGTTCCAACAGTGGACAAACACCTATAGGCTGAAAGAACCAAGCCATCATGTTTTCCCTCTCACCTTCTCCCCTCCCAGAAATTTCCTGGAACTTCTGTAGGGAAAATATACACCTTATAAGAGGCCATATAACCAGTTTGTGCACATTTTAGAGCTTTTCATTTTCAATAATTGGACAAACATGCATAAATCAAACTTTTGCTTGGTGGAAATGTATAGAGTACACATAAAACTAATGAAAACCTCACTAATCTTTCACTCTTCTTTCACCACTATCATCGTATCACTAGAAAGGCGCAGTTCTGACTGACTTGTTAAAGAAGCTTGCGGGGGGATGCACAGGCTCCACAAATTACAGACACAGTGGAAACAATGCTGCATCCAGCTGGTGGTTACTGTAACCCTAAACCACCATGCTGGAACTCACCCAATCCATTCACTGTGGGAGGTGCACATGGAAAATGGTGCACTGCTGATGCTTCTTTACATTTGCTTTTTCCACTATAAGTCTGTTTAAATATTGAAGATGTTGGGATAAATAGATAATGTTTGATACAAAGCTGAAGGTCTCAAATGTAAACCAACTCTTAAATTAGTCAATGACCCAATTGTTTGATTTTTTTTCTAAAGCAAATTCTTCATGTAGAGCTAATGGTACAAGGCAGTTCATTCATATTTTGAGGCTTGCGGGTGTTATGAGCACATTACATCATAATCTACTCCATCCCCTTTTCCATATCATTGGCCACAGTTGTCTATGTGGTCTATGATGGAAACACATATGGACCATATCAGGAATCTGAGCCAACAGGGCTTGTTTTCTGGCCAAGTGTGCTGTTGTGACATTGCCTGTAGGAAACAAATCTTTCTGAAGGACAAAGCAAAAACTGTCAAATCTTGGCATTTGATCCTTTACTTCTCACACTGGGGAAAGAAAATCAGATGCATTGTACACGAGGTAACCCCTTACATGAATTACCCACAGAAATGTTGGCAGAACAGCTTTGTGCAAAGATTGTAAAATAACAAATTGCTCAATTTTCTTGATTTGTGTAATTAAATTTTAGGTTAAATACAAATCACTCCACAACATGATTTAGACACAGACTAAATTGCAGTATGGTTAGGGTTAGGCAGTTTTTGCATGAAATCTTGAAGAATGTCATGCAAATGATTTTGTTAATTAGCAGTTTGGCTGTATGAAAACAGTGTACCAATTTAGTGTGTATCTAGCTGAATGTTTTTGCATTTTACCTGCTGTATTTTGGAGTCCAACAACTCACCAGATGCAGCCCTGTGGGATATAGAGGTTTGAGGTAAACACTTTTTGGAAAGTTTACATACTAGTTTCAGTAGATTACTTGTGAGACAAATGAAAAACTTGGGATTACACACTTAATAACTGTATTTTATAGTATCACAAACTAAATGAATTCTCTATACAGCTAAATCCAAATTAATGCATCTAATTTTTTGGTAAGTTCAGAAGATGCTGTCTATTTAATATCAGTTAATTTTCCTAAATCGTTAAAAACTGCTGCTGTTACGCCTCTTCTTAAGATAAGCAAACTTAATGATTAATAATCATAGAACAATCTCTAACTTCCCTTTCAGTGGGAAAATGATTGAAAAAGCAGTCATGATCCATCTGAACAACCTTTTGGAAACAAACAACCTCCTGTCATGACTTCCAGTCCTTCACCCTCCTCTGCCTCCTCAATCAGCCTTTATGCAGCACACCTGGTTCCTCTCACTAAGCTCCTGACATGCCCTGTTTCCCTGGCTACCACAATCAGCTTCATCCACTTCACCTGCTCCTGACTCCTCAGCTCATCACTCACACCTGCTCCCCCTGCTATATATTCACCAGTAAGCCACCAGTTCCCTGCCAGATTATTGAACGCATTTGCAAGTAAATCTTCCAGCCATCCACCCTGCCTGATCTCTGCCTCCGGACCTCGTTTTCGCTCCTGACCCCTGCCTTGTACTCTGCCTGCCACCACGACCTTCGCCTGTCTCCGACTCTGTCTCCAGCCTCGCCCACCTCTGGTAACTCTGCATCAAATAAAGACTTTTAAGGTGCTTTTCAGTGTTTGGTGTCCTTTCGGGTCCTTCTAGTTCAGTTTCGTGACACCTCCTGGATGGTTTTCAATCAGGCTTTAGACAACACCACTGAGACTGCATGCTCGATCTCAGTGATGCATTTGATATTGTGAACCACAACATCCTTGACAGGCTCACAAACTGGATGGTACTATCAGACACAGCCCATCGTTGGTTCCGATCACATCTTGACGGGTTGTGTTTTTTCTGTTGGTGATCACAAATCAAAGCAGATCACCATGACGTGTGGGATTTCCCTAGGCTCATTTCTTGGACCACTGCTCTTCAATATCTACATGTTCCCCCTGGGTCAGGTCGTATACAATAACAACATTACCTATTATAGTTATGCAGATGACACCCAGATCTACTTGGCTCTATCGCCTAGTGACTGTGGTCCCCTAGGCTCACTTGTGTTTGGAACAAGTTAAACCTACAATGGCAAATTTGGAAAACACATTGGCTTAAAACATTTTAAGCCAATATTTTAACAACGTTCTAACATAATATAGCTGGAAAAATACTGTGGAGAGTAAAAAAGAAATGTAAAAATGTATGAAGTTGTTCTCCCACATTTGTCTTAAAAACTCCACCAATAACACTTTTTTTAAGACTGAAAGCAACTATTTTCAGTCCTTCATTCATTACGCCATCACATATTTAGCAACAGAACACCAATGGTGTGAGAGGTTCTCCACTCAATATCAGAGAAGGAGAAACAGCCGGTGTTTGTACAGGATCTGCTCGGGTGCAGGATTGGCTCGGGGTCCTTCGACTGCCGATGACGTCACATTACTGCGAATCTACTCGGCTTTCACGCACATTTTGGAAAGACATCAGCAGTTTTGTTAAATTCTTGTTTGTTAACACCTAAATGTTTTCCTTGTAATTGTAATTTGCTAATAAAACACCATATTATCTTTGTTTTGTAAGGAATGTGAAACTGCATAAAACCAACATCGGGCTGACAAAAAAATAGAACAGTTCTTATATATGAAGCCATATCTGTTTGTATTATTGTGGCGTTCGTCTGTATATTTCCTTAGTTGTTATCTAAATACATTTTTGACTAAATATTGCTTGGTGTCTTTCAGTAAAATTCTTTTATTTTGCCCCATTTCATCAACATCAAGAGCTTTTGGGGGTCACCGTTTATCATTTGCTTATATCTTACATTTCCTTTAGAAATTCAAACATATTTTCTCCAAAGTGTTGATTTTTGGACTACAGGACTACAACTGCTAAGACCACAACTGCAAAGTTGTTCTGACCAATCAAAATCATAACGTGATTACACAACTTCCGTAAGCTTCATGTTCAGCCAATCAACTACTTTGACGTCATTGGCAGTCGAAGGACCACGAGCCGATCCTGCACCCGAGCAGATCCTGTACCGACACCGGCTACTACCATTTCAACTACCAGAGCCCCAAAAAGAAAAACTCCATTGAAGGTTATGCAATGACCTTCTTCACACTGTTAAACATTTCTGATTATCATAAACAATAATTATTATTAATCCAAAGAATAATAAGTCATTTCAGTAATTAAATACATTTATAATGAACCATGATGATTATTTATGATAATTACTATGAACCTTGTAATAAACAGTAACAAGAGTTTATTAAAAATGATTATTTTAAATCTTGAAGTGTCCATCTTGCAGAGGAACAGCAGACCGATAAAAGGCAGTCAGATTAAAGATGATTTTAGCAGACTGTACGTCTCCTGTGATGTATAATCTGTGGACAAAAATTCAGCCAGGACAGTGTGACCTTGCTGGGGAAGTGTGACCTTGGGTCACAAATGAGGGCCTTCATGTCGCTATAACACACCCAGCAGGGCTCTGAGATCCTTAGAAAGCGGTCAGCTGGTAGAAACTCGGGTCAGAACCTAACAGGGTGACGCTGCTTTTAGCTACTATGCTGCACACAGATGGAATCAGCTTCCTTATGACCTCAAATCTGCTCTTGTAGCTTTTAAATCAAAATTACAAATGTTCATGTATTCATCAGCCTTTGAATGAATGTTTCTTATGCCGCACCTTCTTGACTGTAATTGCTCAGTCTTTAACTTGTATTTTTGTTTTATTTCTTACATCTAATTTTATTTGTGTATTTTAACCCTTTGATGCATAATGGTCACTACAGTGGACAGGTACTTAAAATTGTTATTTATTTTTTTTTGTTATTAAGCACAGCTGTTGAAGACTTTATTGCATTTGAACCCCTCCATTTGTACTTCAGTAAGTCAAGCCAACATATTTCACATTCAGAATGCACACTGTCCACTGAGGTGGACATGTAATAAATTATTTGTAAATTAAATTTTACAAAAAATATGTAAATATGAAATTTGTTTCAGTCACACCTAAAGATGAATGAAAAAAATTGTTAAAAAAAATCATGGTTGAAGATTTCATAATTCATGCATCAAAGGGTTAAAATTTGATTTTAGTCTGCTGTTTGATGTTTTTGCGTTGATTTGAATGTTTTATGTTTTTGCTGTGCTTGCATCTGAAAAGCTCAATGAATTGCTTCTGTGTGAGAATTGTGATTTATAAATTAAGCTGCCTTGCCTTCCCAAAAACATACCAGTTGGTGGAGAGTCGCTTTGTCTACATTGTCCTCCTGGTGTTTGCCATTGTTCTGATATTCCAGCTATTTTCTGTCTTTAAATTGGCTTTGGGTGATTTAGTTTGCAGTTGGGATCAGTTCAAATTACCCAGTTGGGTCCAGATCTTCTAACATGTTGGACTGACTGTGTCATGTTCTGTGTCCCCATGGTACCCAGCCCCCTCCTGTTCGTCCTCTGTGTTCTCCTCATGTGTCTCCTGTTGTTTCCCAGCTCCCTTAGGTCTCGCCTAGTCACCCCTCTGTAGTTTTTCTATAGGTTTAGTTTTTCATTTTATTAGTCCCCTTTAGTGTTTTGTCCTTCCCCACTTGTTAATTAGTCTCCCGTGCCCTTAGTCTGTTAGGTTTATTATTTACTTAGAGAGTTTATAGGTTATGGTTATCTTCCCCTCTGCTTGGTTTTCCCTTCCCATTTAGTTAATTGATTTCACCAGTCGTCCCTCTCACTCCTCACCTGCCACCTGTTCCCCTGATTACCTCTGTCTGTGTTTAAAAGCCCTGTCTTGTCCCTCAGTGTTTGTCGGTTCATTGTTGTTGTCAGTGTGTTTTGTTCCCCCGTGTAAATCCTGAGACTCCTGCTCGTTTAATGGCTCCTGAACTTGTTCGTGTTTTCTGGATACCTGGCTTGACTTCCTGTCTGTCGTTTTTGGAGAATCCCCCAAAATAAAGGATTCTACCTTTTTTCAACTACTCCTGCCTCATGTCGTCTGGTGCTCTCCATATTGGGTCCTACTCCTCCTGCTCTGAACCGACAGACTGTGACTGAAGTTGGGTTGGGTCTTTACTCCTCACACAGTAAAAGATTTTTGAGCCAACTAATGACTGTCCTCAACTCATGGTGAGATGGATAAAATCTGGCAAAAACAATCTTCTAGTGTCTCCTCAGATTTAGAGAGTATTTAGATAAAGATTATGGTAATACATGTTGATTTTTGAGACAGAGTTAAGTGTTTTTAATCCATTTGCATTGTATTACGTTTTCTGTAATCCAGCAAATAAAACCCTTCAGTATTGTAAGAAACACAACATGCCAAGACATTTAAAAACCTGGAGCTCATATTGTTTCTGGTTTTATTCCCAGTTTTTAGTGAAGTGAAGTCAAAGTCCTTCTAAAGAGCTTGAAAGAACGTGTGTCCAAATAGATTTCGGTATTTCTAAAAGTAGTTAAAAAGAGCCAAATATTAAAATGCAGTCTTGCAAATAGCTGGTTCAGTCAATTTCCCAGTATGTATTTGTATGCGACTTTTATGCAAAAAAAGTTGATGGCTAGTTGGAAATGATGCCTCCCGGGGATGACTTTTATGACTGGAAACCCTGCAAAGACACTCCCTCATGACATCAGAGGAACAATACCTCAGCTTTGTCATTGAGCTATGAGTGACCATCTTCAACCCCACGGTAGCAAAATTACTTTGCCACCAGCAAAACAGAATTTTTATTTTGTTTTTACAGATTCTGTGTCCGTAGCCCGTGAGTGCTGTCAGGGTTCTTTTGTGATCAATAATGTCCAGATTACTGCTACCTGCTTCCAGTTGTGCCAAGAAATGTACCATAAATCAAAAAACGCAGGAAAGGTAAATGGCCTGTAGTTGATATGGTGCCTTCTGGAGTCCTGGAACCCCCCAAGGCGTTTTACAACACAGTCATTCACACACACATTTACACCCTGGAGGGGATGAGCTACATTGTAGCCACAGCTGTCCTGAGTGCACTGACGAGCGAGGCTGCCGAGCACTGGCACCACCTGTCCCTTCGACCACCACAAGCAGGCAAAGGAGGTTAAGTGTCTTGCCCAAGGACACAGCGAAAGACTAGGTGGGGCTTGAACCAGCAACCTTCCGACTCAACACATTCTCACACCCATGGCGGCTAAAACTGACGAAGGATGATCAAGCGTTTGTTTCTGACACTTTGGGAGCTGCAATGCATCGGGAGGTGACGCGCTGCGCCAGAGCGTCTCTTTCTGACACCCGTGTTAAAACAAACATTTCACTGACATTTAACCTCTAACCTCTTGCAATTTAACATTCCCCTCACCCAATCCTAACCTTAACCCAGTTTCTTGTTCTAAATGTTGCGTTAACCGTGTTTGAGAGGAACGAAACAACAAGAAACAAAGTTTTGCATGCGCAAGTGAGTTAAGGTTGGGATGGGGATGAGGGCAAGGTTAAATTGCAAGAGGGTAAAGGTCACAGCTTGCTAAAATCTCTGTTTTACCATGGGCGTCGGAAAGAGATGCTCTGGCACAGCTCGTCGCCTCAGAAACAAACGCTTGGTCACCCTTCGTCAGTTTTAACCACTTTGGGTGTGAGAATGTCTTCTCCGATTACTGGGCAAGCACATACTCTTGTGCCACTGTCGCCCCACAGCTAGCAGCACTACCACACATTCAGAATCCTTACATAGTGATATTCTTCATTATCGTCGTCATTGTTGTCGTCGTCTTCCTCCGCTTATCCGGGTCCGGGTCGCGGGGGCAGCATTCCAACTAGATGGATGAAGCTAGGAGGACCACATCATCTGCAAAAAGCAGAGATGAGATTGTCCTGCCACAAAACTCGACACAATGCACACCATGGCTGCGCCTAGAAATTCTGTCCATAAAGTTAATGAACAGAACCTGTGACAAAGGGCAGCCTTGGCGGAATCCAACCTTCACCGGGAACAGGTCCGACTTACTACCGGCTATGCGGACCAAACTCACGCTCCTCTGGTAAAGGGACTGAATGGCCCTTAACAAAAGGCCACCCACCCCATACTCCTGGAGTGGCAATCAAAGCTTTATTTATAAAGCGCCTTCCGCAACCCTGTCAGGAAGCCCAAGTCGCTGAACATGGTACAGTAGAAGTACAAATATAGTGAATGAATCAAAAATAAAAGCAATTCAAAAATAAAAGCAATTCAAATTACAAAATACATATTTCAAAAAAAGGTGAAACATTCTAGTACAGGACAGATGGGTAAAACAAGGGATAGAGTGAACCAATGAAAACTGTGAAAGAAATTCAACGTAAAAGAGGGCCAAATCAAACATGTTCAGGAAACACCAAGCGGAGAAGGTGTGTTTTTAGGCGACTCTTAAAGACTGGCAGAGATGGGGACAGCCTAACTGAGGGTGGCAACTGGTTCCAGGGTGACGGTGCTAGGACTGAGAAAGCCCGGTCCCCGCGAGTATGACACCTAGAACGAGGGACAGCGAGCAGGCCTTGGTCAGAGGAGCGCAGAGCGCGTGATGGGGAATGTTTGTTCAGGAGAGTGGCCAGATAGGGGGGAGCACCACCCTGGAAGAAATTGTAAACAAAGACGAGGATTTTGAATTGTGCACAATAGCAAACCGGAAGTCAGTGCAGGGAGAACAGAACCGGACTGATGTGGTCCCGTTTCCTGGTCCCAGTCAGGAACCGTGCTGCGCTGTTCTGCACAACCTGTAGGAGACGCAGTGATGACTGACACAACCCTGAATAAAGAGAGTTGCAGTAATCAAGCCTAGAAATAACAAAGGCATGCAGTACCCGCTCCAGGTGGGTTCTTGACAGCATAGGCTTGATATTTGCAAGGCGTCTCAGGTGAAAGAAACTGGACCGGATCACTGAGTTGATGTGAGCCTCAAATTTAAGTCCAGCAGCAATTTTCACTCCCAAACTGGTAACAACTGGTTTTGAGTAGGGAGAAAGAGGGCCAAGATCAACATAACAACCCACATTACTGCTGTTGGGGTGAAAAACAATGAGCTCTGTCTTTGCCTCATTCAGATGCAGATAGTTGGACATTAGCCAAGACTTCACCCCGTTAATACTGGACACAAAGGAATGGATAGAGTGACCTTACGCCCGACACAATGGAGAGTAAATCTGGCAATTGTCAGCATAGAGATGGAATGATAGGCCATGTTTACGGAAGATTGACCCCAGAGGTAGCAGATAAATGGCAAACAAAAGAGGACCAAGGATCGATCCCTGCGGGACCCCCCAGTGGAGCCCCTCCCAAGAAGAAAAAACATCACCCAGTTTAACGCAGAATGTCCTGTTGTGGAGATACGATCTAAACCAATCCAGAGCAGACCCTTTGATCCCAAACCATCGTTCCAAGCGATCGAGTAGAATCGCGTGGTCGACCGTGTCAAAGGCTGCCGTCAGATCTAACAACAGAAGCACCACAGATGTACCCTGATCTAGTGAAAGATAGATATCATTTAAGACCCTCAGTAGAGCAGACTCTGTGCTATGGCCAGACCTGAACCCTGATTGGAAAACCTCAAACAGATCACAGTCAGCTAAATGTGAGACCAGCTGCTGATAAACGACTTTCTCAAGCAGTTTTGATGTAAAAGGCAGGGTAGAGATAGGCCTGTAATTTGCGATCACAGAGACATCAGCACCAGGTTTCTTCAGGGTCAGCCGAATAACTGCTGCTTTCAAAGCAGCTGGGACCACACCTTTGCTGAGGCTCCCATTGATAATCTGACCAAGTGATGGGCCAAGACACGGAAAGGAAGCCTTCCAGAGACGAGGCGGCAGAACGTCAAGTGGAGAGCCAGATGGCTTTTGCCTTGCAACAAGCTTACTCAGCTCAGAATATGAAATATTATTGAGGGAGCTCAGGGTGGGTGGTGATGGAGGAAGTGGAACAGTGTCAATAAAGTTACCGGAAATAGCTGCTCTAATGCCTGATACTTTATCAACAAAGAATCTGTGAAAAGCTTCAGAGTTTCCAGCAGCTGTAGGAGACATGAAGCTAGGCTCCTGATACACCAGAACAGAGTTTAGTGTTTTGTAGAGAGTCTTGGGATTCGTGGAGTTTGTTTCAATGATATCTGCAAAATAGGCCGTTCTGGCAGTCCTCACAGCATCCTGATAAGCAACCAGAGATGCTCTGAACAACTCACGCGAGACCTGTAGGCCATCCTTTTTTCACTTTCTCTCAGAGGATCTACACGCCCGCCTACAAGCCCGTGTGACATCAGAGAGCCATGGCTCCCTCCTAGGCAGAGACTTGCAAAGTTTGAGAGGGGCAACCACGTCCAGGACCTGATTACAAAGTAAATCAAAGTGTTGTGAATAGTGTTCAGTGTTAGATGGATCAGGGTTAAAGGTCTCTAATCTTACAGACATACAGTCCACAAACTTTGAAATAGTTTCTGCATCCAGGGCTCTGAACCTAGTAGCAGGAGCTTCACACACAGGGACAGGACATGGCAACGTAACATCACAGAGTATAGGAGACTGGTCAGAGAACACAGGAGGCAAAGTCACAAGGTTCATGACAGGGAGACCAAAAGAGAGAACCAGGTCCAGGGTGTGACCCCTGGCATGAGTTGGGGATGATACCCATTGAGTTAGATTGAATGAATCTAGCAAATTAAAAAAACCTTTAGCAAGCACATTGTCAGGACAGCAGATATGGATGTTAAAATCACCAAAAAATAGGACATAGTCATATTTTTGGATGCAGTCTGCCACAAGATCACAGAAATCATTAAGGAAGTTAAAGTCAGTCTTTGGAGGGTGATAAATCAGCACAACGAGCAGGCGGGGGGAGATGCATAGTTCAAATAAGCATAGTTCGAAGGAAGAAAATGACATGGCGGGTGTAAGCTGTTTACAAGGAAAGCTGGATTTAAAAACAACAACCAGCCCTCCACCTCTGCCCCGTGATCTGGGGATATTAAAACAGGAGCAGCCAGGTGGTACCAGCTCCAGCAGGGCGCTTGAGTCACCAAACGGGATCCATGACTCACAGATGCAGAGAAAACCCAAGTCATGCTGAATAAAAAAGTCACGAAGTATAGAAGTTTTGTTCAGCACAGACCTGGCATTGACCAGACCAAACCGGGTCTGCGGCGGGGCTGCAGCACCGAGATCGCGCACGACCACAGTCTCCTTTAACTCTGTGCCCGTAACCGAGCGCAGATTCTCCCAGCAAACCCCAGTCTGGCGAGATCTTCGAGCCGATCGGCCGTGGCGCGGTGCCAGTTCACCCTCAGAGCCGGCCAAGTTCCCTGGGCAGGGCGCCGAGTAATCCAGGAGACATCTCGGAACCACTGGGTCAGAAGCTGGGCCGAATCGGGCCAGCCGCTTCTTCAGGGATCCAGGCCGATGTCTCACGCGCCGGCTACCTCTCTTTCCCCGTCTTCTCCGATGCTTCCTTCTCGAGCTGGGGCGGACAGAGGGCCGACACATCACGGCTTGGGGGGAGAGAGCACACGGGCAGTCCAACCAGCAGCACCATCCGTGAGGTTCCCAGCACGCGCAGCCCGCTACATCAATGGAAGGACGAAGCCTCAGCAGCGCAGCTCGATCGTATGTCAGCAGAGGATCCAAACCGTTCAAAAAAAGCATCAGAAACAACAAAAATGCATAAAAGCCAATAAAACACCAATAAAAGCCAGTAAAAAGCAAGGTACCACTGCATAAAGAGGACGAGCAGCTCGCAGCGTGCACCCACGCGAGCGCCATCTTACTCTTGCAAAGGAGAGTGTCCAACCCCTCTCAGGGACTTGGGTTCCAGAGCCAATGCTATGTGTGGAGGTGGGTCTGACTATATCTAGCCAGTACTGCTCAACCTCTGCCACAAGCTCCTGCTCCTTCCCCGCCAGCGAGGTGACGTTCCATGTCCCAATAAACAGTTTCCTTGTCTGGGGATCGGACCGCCATGGCTCCCGCCTCGGTCTGCCACACAATCCACACTGCACCGGACCCTTCATGCTCCTCCTGCGGGTGGTGGGTCCACAGTTGGATTAGCCCATGTATCCAGTTCAGGCCGGGCCCGGCTGGGCCCGGCCGGGCCCCATGGGCGAAAGCCCGGCCACCAGGCCTGGCTCCAGGGTGGGACCCAGTTAACCCTTCCGGGCCGGGTACTCCGACTCTTTTTACGTCCATGAAAGATCTTCATTATTAATGGTCAAATCACCATTTGTCCCTGTGAATACTACAGAGAAAAACTGTGTGATTCTAGAAGTCTTAGCATTCAGATGTCCTTTGATAATCGCTGAACTTACAAAGAGCATCTAAGCATTTTATTTATGTCATGAGTTTATAAAGAAGATTTATTAGCTTCATTAAAGACATAACAAGTCAAACAACTTTAAGGAATGCTGATATTTTTGAGCATCATTCAGATGGAACAGCTTAACTCAGTTTGAGATTTACTTCTCACCTCCTCGGACTGATTCCCAGAATTTGAAATAATTCATTTCCATCTGCACTTATGAGACAGATCCCAGCATCAGTTTATTCTCAGTCATTTGAAACAATTGCTTGTTGTGTAAATGTCAGAACGAAACAGACTCCTCTGAATAAAAGTTTTCATACAAAGCATCAAAGATGACACAGAGATTAATGTTTAACCACAACAAACAGGAATAATGAGGAAAATTCATGGCATGTGTCAACACAATCTCCCAACATGGTCTAAATCCAAAACGGTTCAGAAGTTTGATTGGTGCTCAAGCTCTTTGAGTCTGTCTGCCAAATCCCCTTTGAGCTTTGTCTTTGTTTTTCCTTTTAAAAAAAGTCTATTTGCTCTATGGAAGCCCATTCCTGCCACTCTGATAAAAAAATATATATACCGGTATATACAAATTGTATCACATAACCATGACAGCTACATCATGATAATGTGATACAATTTGTATTTTTTAGTGTGGAGATAGCTATCTCACAATTTTGAGATACTAAGTCATAATTATGAGAGGTTATTTTTAGAGTGGCGAGAACAGGCTTCTTTTCTGTTTGATCATTTATTTCAGTTTTGACAAATTCTTTGTTGCAGTATAATGGGCTCGACAAAACGGGAGGTGACATCGCCTCTCCTCCATTCATTTTCAATGAGACATGCGCGACAAAGCGATAATCGCGGGTCTTCCTCCTACTAAGCGAAACACGAAAAACGTGCGTGTGAATTTTTGCGCTCATGCACGTGTCGTGCACAGGCGACCCAGCAACGCGATCCCAGAAAGTTGAAATATTTTCAACTTTTCATCGCTGTCGCTCGGACGAGGACCAATCAACGGAGGTTTCAGTCACTGACCAATGAGCGGACAGGATGCTCCGTACATCTCTGAGCAAAGAGAAGTTGATTATTATTATGTTTTATACAGTAAAATCAGAAGTAAGATTTCACATGACTCGCAGCACCTTGTGAAACATCATATCTACCACTTTTTTTAATTCTGAACCGCTTAAATAACCTTAATTCCCTCCAACCTGGCACAGCCAAACAAAACAACGGAAGTTTCGATTTCGCCATGGAACAGAACGCGTAGATGGCTTTGCCGCTGGCCGCTGCCGCAGATCGCCTCCCTTGTGTCAGGTAATAAATGCGACAGCGACGAATTTCACTGATCGCGGTCGTTTGTCGCCTCCCGTGTGTCGAGCCCCTAAGGCTTGAAAGACTTGATGCAGCAGAAGGTTTTATCTCAGCCTCCTCGTTTGGTGTCGGCCAGCTCCCCTCTGTCGGTTTTACTGCTGACAGATGGAGAAGAGGTCGGAGGAGACTTTTGCTTATGAAATATGAGATGCTTGAGGCATGTTTAGATTATCACAGACCTCTCCACTTAACTCACCACGACAGCCACTTCACTGGCACTCATCACTCTCAAAAAATGTTAAACAGCATTGCCATTATTTTTTAACATCAATTCTTATGTACATTTGGAGGCTAAGCACCTGATTTCTTAAAACAGTTTGAGTGATAACAAAATTTCCTTAATCTGCTGTTCTTTTTTTTTTTCATTTTGCACTTTATTCTGATTTCTAACGAGGTTACATTGGTTTCGTAATTTTACACAGAAACTCATGCTTGTGCCAAACATTTTACCAACTGAGACAAAGATAATTATCTCAATATTATCTCAAATTGTTTTGTTGATATTTGTGCAGCAGGAACAATTCCAATCATTATTATGATTTTCACTTTTCACCTACTAACAGGTAAATAACTAAAGAACTAAATGCATGGTTTACTGTCTTGGGGATTTGATTAGTATTCACATTTAGTTTTAGTTCTGTTATTAAATCTATTTACATTTTTGTATTTATTCAGAAATCTTTTTTTCCTTCTGCCACTGTAGATATGTGTGCCTACGAAATGTTTTAGAATGCAACACCATTGGGACGAGTTAAGGCATGGAAAAAAAAACATTGAACAGTATTATTTGGTGTGTTTCTAAGGACGTATTGGATCACTTGCAACTTGCAGACAGAGTTTGGTCTAGGAACGCTCCATTGGAACCTCTGCAGCTCCTAGCAGCATTCTGGCAGGACAACCACAGCTCTCCATAGGCTTTGTGGACCAATCATTGCACTCAATCTGCTTTCTGGGCCAATCGGGGACTTCCTTTGTCTGGTCAGCAGTATGATGCGACAGAGTGGAACAAGATGACTTTGAAAATTGAAATGGCCTTTACATCAGTTTCGGATTATTTGGACTTGGGCTTTATCTGGAGCAGATACTGTATATGTATTTACGTCCTTTATTTAGAAAAAAGGATATATTTTCACCTTCTTCAACAGTGGACTGCCACGTTTACCAACATCCATTCCATTGAGTACGCCATGTTGTTCATTGTCTAGTAGCATGCGGAGACAACGGTTTAACCCGTCCCATGACCAAGAAAAGCAGTTTTGCCCATCTAAATAACATTTTTTTAGTCTGGCTTACGAGGCTATTTCAATGGGAAAATGAAGTTCAATTTTGTATTGATTTTTTTTCTGATTGACTTGTTTTCTTTAAAGGGGAAATAGGCAGTTTTGGCTTGCTTATACCACCCCCTAGTGTTGCTTCGCTTTGCATTCATCTTTTTAACACCTTAATCTAACAGCTGAAATGTCTTCCCAGCATTCGGGAGTCTGGAGCACACCAGAGGCGGACGCACCGTGCCTGTGCCACGCCCACACCATGCACGCACCGTCATTTTAAAAAGGAGCCATTATAGTTCATTAGAGCGGGCACAGGGGGAGCGCCACGCTGGTGTGGCGGCACCACAGCTGTTTACGACATTGTGGAGTAATTTACAGCAGACATTATGATGCTGAACGGCTTTACGGCACAAACTCAGATGCAGTTTTGATAAGTTTAAAGTATTATTAATCTTAAAATATTCAAAGAAACAGCAAACTTACCCGTTTTTAACGAATTAATCATGACGGCAAGTCTGATCACGCATAAACAAAAGAGTCGCTTCCCACTTTCTGTTCTCAAGTCCCGCGTGATGTTGTGACTATCTCGCGACTTTCCAAGAAGCGCTCAGTGGCGTGGTGCATTATGTGTGACCACTTGATTACTCAAAATCTTGGGTGTGATGCGGTGCATCCACCTCAGTGTGCCCCAGACTTTTTAGTGTCTACAGGAGTGGTCAATCACTAAATTAAACAAATCAGCTGTGTTCATGATCTAAAACCTGCAGGAAACATGTTGTAACAAGACTGCAGCACCAGGTATGTCAGTTCATTTTTTTCTAAGTCGCAACAGAGCAACCTGCTAGTCTGAAGTTGCAAGTGAAATATTCTAGCCACAGGGAGGGATAGAGGTTAGGTGGCCTTTCGTTAACCCTGCAGGGTCCTTTTAGCACAGACTGGCTTAAAATGATTTAAAAGTAAGAAAAAGTCGCAAAGTAACCCTTTAGTACAAAAATATTTTGTAAAAAAGATCAGATTTGCATGAAAACATTTAAATATTGCTCAGACATTTCAATGCATATGGATATTTGTTAAATATATTGAGTAAGTCTATGGTTGATGCTGCTGGCATTATTGCTTTGTGCTGTCAATTCTTTCTGTCTCCTAATACAAAGTCTTAGGTGATTTTATCTCAGCACCATGTGCTACATAGAATAAGCATGCCCAGACTAACTTACATTCCACTTGATGGTTTTGTGGTCTGAGGAGTCTAAAACGTATCGCTCTCCACCCCCATCCAGCTGCACGGTGGATAATTAATGGTAACGTGGAGCTCCTGAGGTTACTTCTGCTCTTAATCTGGTAACGGATGTCTGAGTTCAAGAGAATCGCTTTTAATTTGGCACTCACAGGAAATTTGACTGTTCAGAGTAATGAAGATCTTTGTTTTTCCTACTGACGACAGGAGGGATAGCTCAAAGTTAGTCACTTGAGCTAAAGCAATGCTTTGTATGCTGAAAACCTTCCTAACTTTACCCAAAATGCTGTTGCATGAAAAAACAACAGAAACTATTAAGTTGTTTTAAGTTAATTGGTGAATTGGGTGATTGCACTTTACATCTGTAAAAAATAAAATAAAATAAAATACAGCATACACACCTCATCATCATGCTGGTGACCAGCCTTGGCACATGCCACCCCATTCCCCAACCTGGAGTTGCTGAAGATGGCCCAGCGTGGTGGTGTTGACTTGGACTTGAGTCATTATTTGAATGACTTTTGACTATACTTGATAAAATCTATAAAGACTCACAACTTGACTCGGACTTGGACGCCAATGAATTGCGACTTGCATCTGTTGACTCGATGACTTGAGCATATTTGATATTTTAGCACAAAAGTGGCACGGCATGGACAAAAATCCTAAATCATTCTTTGTTCTGGGTGTGATCTTGTACTGCTAAATGCAGCAGCACTTTGTTTACAATCAGTTTCAGTTGCACTTTCTGCTTGTTTGAGCAAATAAATTAAGCTTTAAGAAGCTTTATTTCTGGAAATTATTTATTATCATTGTCATTAAATTTAAGTTGGACAGATGACTTGATTATGACTTGAAAATTCAAAGTTTAGGACTTGGACTTCCAGATCAATGACTTTGGACTCGACTTGGACTTGGTTGTCTTTGACTTGGACTTGACTCATGACTTGTGACTTACTTGTGACTTGCAAAGCACTGACTTGGTAACACTTTTTTTAAGAGCCTGCATGTTTTAGCTGTTAGCTGGCTCCAACCCACCCGAGTCCTTAATTGCATCACTTTTTCAGCATGTCATCAAGTTCTTCAAAAGCCTGTTAATCTCTCATTGCTTCAGGGAATCTGAACACAGGCAGGTAGTGGCCCTCCAGTCATACAGCTGTGACTGGAACACTGAACGGCACTTGAAGCTCAGGACACGTTATTACCAGCAGGAGAATTTTGGCACATTTTTGAAGAGTTGCTACCCACAGGTGTAGTTCACAGATGCAAAATCTTCACAAATTGTTCCTTGTAAAGGTGATGAATCATGATTGAATGAACAGTTTAAGACTGATTGTGCAAATGCTTAAATTTTGTGCCATGTTTATCAGAATCAGAAGGGTTTTATTGCCATATGCATCAACATTAGGAAATTGCTGTGGTACTTGGTGCAAAGTAGAAAGATAAAAATAAGAGATGAGCAAATATAGGAAGTAAGAATATACTCATGATAAAATAATTTTAAAAAGTGGCAATAATTAGAGAAATGGCTACTATAGTATAAATACAGTGTAGGTACTGATCAGAGCAGATCAGTTCAGGTACAAACAGAACACATGATCATGTGACTTAAACCAAGCAATAGGAGTGGGCAGCCCTATGACTGTCATTCATGAGTCCAACTGCAGAGTGGAAGAAACTGTTCTTATGGCGAGAGGTCCTGGTTCAGATGGATCGGGACCTCCTGCCTGATGGGAGCAAGTCAAAGAGACTGTGTCCAGGATGACACGGGTCTGCTGTGATCCGACCTACAGGTGTACAGGTCCTGCATGGAGGGGAGTTTGCAGCCAATGACCTTCTCAGCAGAGAGTACAACACACTGCAGCTTTCTCGTCCCTGGTGGCAGCTCCAGCGTACCACATGGTGGCTGAAGAGGTGAGGATGAACTCAGTGGTTGCGGTGCAGAACTGCCTCATTATACCGAATGTGGCATTTTGTACGTCTTGATGAACCTAAACAGTTACTTTAAATTTAGTTTAAGTCATTTAAACTTTTTGGAAACTTAATTACAAAACATTTTGGTGCACATATGAGAATGTTATAGTTTGGAATCCACAACAGCAATGAAATAAAGTACCCCATCACTGGGACTGAGCGTGCTCCATGCATTCAACTCTTGCATGAATGCAATGTTGTTTGTATTCAAACAGAAAAATCCAGAAAACCTTTCTGTGATGATTCATTTCACATCCATGAATAACAGGTTTATCAGTGCAATGTGCCAGTAAAACAATGGCAGATTTTGTTCAAACAGTCTGTATTCACTGAACATTGCTTCTGTCTTTTCTAAGGATGTTTTTATTTTGAAAATCAATAATTTCACACACAATGACAACTGTGAAAACAAGAATGTGCAAACTAAAACGCAAGTTGAAGATCAAAAAACACTTTTTTTTTTAATTTAAAAATGGTTTACAGTAATTTTAGATCATTTTTATCTGGCCCATTTTGAAATATCCTCTAATTTGAAATCCTTCTAAAGTAGTGCCAGTTTAATATTTCTGGACTGTAGCAAAAATATTTTTTTTGTTAAAAACTTTGAAAGTGCTGATTAAAGACTACTTTATATAGAGAAACAAAACCACTGGGCCACATTTTTAGAGAATTATTTTTACAGCTGCACTTGTCTGAACCGTGCACAGAGAGGGGACTTATTATAGAATAATTATACAATGTCATCTCAGTACACATTTGTAGTAAATGCACCACTTATAATGATATGCTTTCAAGTACCGAGAGAGCAGCGCCGAAGCCAAGTCTGTCTGAACATCCATCTGTACAGTTTACCCACTGGCTGAGCCAAGCTGAGAATGAAAACTTCATGTCTGGTTGTTCACATGTATTCTCTGGCAGCGCACTGAACCAGGACCAGAACGTTGGACTGACTTTGCAAGAAAGGGACAAGAGAACGAGGTTCTGACTCCACCAAAAAACGTCAAACAAAATGCAAACCGACTACCAGGAAGAAAAGGTCCGGCTGCTTAGAATCTTTTTATCATCCTGAAGAAGCTCGTTGGCTTTCATAACTTTCACAAAATAATTATGCAAGCAACTTAATCCTCCCACTGTCTTCATGGGTGACCCCGTGAGGAAAGTTGACCATTGCGCAGGGTTGATGGTTTATCCCTTGAGGTCCATGTGGCAGGGGTGAGGTGGTGCTCACTCCTCACCCCTGCCACATGGACCTCAAGGGATAAACCATCAATCCTGCTCAATGGTCAACTTTCTTTGCGGGGTCACCCATGAAGACAGTGGGAGGGTTAAAGGTGTGGGACACTGTAAAAACATTTTTTAAATCTTGTATCTGATTATAATCAGTTACTCTGATTTTTTCGTGCAGGCTGAACATGAAAACAGTCTCCTACTCCTATCTCCAGCATTAGCTTCTGATAGAAGATAGACGGTGGAACTCTAGGATTAGAAAATCCTGACAGATCTATGTCACACTGTCACTTAACATTCAAGGACTCACCCATCTAAACTCACGATGGGGAAGGCTGTTGATGGTCTAGCGTCCAGGAAACGGCAGATAATGTCTTGGCTACTAGAAGATAATCATTAGCATTAGCGAACTCACCACGGCAGAACTCCTCCAGGCTTGTGGTATTTGCATGTAAATTTTCCGTGTTTTTGTATTGAAAAAAGTCATTGATAGATCTTTTAAGGTAACCTTATTTGACTTAATCATAAAAAATGATAGTTGTGATTTTAAAACTTTTAGTTAAATCCAACATAAAAAAATTAGCCGGTATTTGGGCCAGTCATTTTTTGAGTGTGCTGCTTTTTTAATCAGTACAGTTTATCTCACTAACAAACTTGCTGCCATGTGGTTTTTCTTCCACTGCACTACAGAAGCCCTCCATGGCTGTGCTCACTTAAAACCAAAACAACTATATCGCCACCACCAGCGCTTCCATTCTTTACTCCAGTCATCTCTTTGCATTAATTGTTATCAGGCCCCAGAGCTCTGCTGTCAAAAGAAAAATTCTTCAGGACGTTCCCAGGGTCTGGGAAACTTTTTATGGCTTTCGAACGTTTTCTATAACCATAGGGGCTAATTGGCTCTGCTTTTCTCAGGAAATGTCTAAAAAGACAGCTCTGGGGCTTCATTTGCGTGTGTTGCATTTAGGTTAGCGGTTCTTGTGCAAAATAGCTTTTATTTGTCTGGTTCCCTTAAAGGGGGAGATTTTACTTGGTGTTGGGCTTCTCTGATTAGATTCAGGTTCAACAGGGATGCAGTGATGCTCCGACTGATGCTGCTACTTTTCTGTATCAGAGCGCAGAGGGGCGGTCCAGGAAACAGCTTTCCAGGGTTTCCGAGTGCCAGTCTCCCGCCAGCAGTTCATGTTTAGTGTCGCGGCGTTTGTCCTGCCTCCTCACGGTGCGCAACGCTCAGGGAGGAAAGTGTCTTTTTTTTTCCTTCACGAAAGCCCTTTAACCATCAGTGTGAGCTCTGGGCTTAGGGGGGAGCGAGTCTGAGGGGCCCGGTCTGGCTGAGAGAGAAATCCTTCAACTTTCACACATGGCGCTGTAGAATCCGCACATTTTTTGTGGATTTTATATTTTCAAAGGAACCACTTCCTTTTTTTAAAAGAAAGTCGCCCGTTTTACGGTTTTGCAGCGGGCGCTCGGTCATGGAGATGCAAAGATGGACCATCAGGTGGAAAACGAAAAGGCGTCTATTGGATTCCACGCAAGCCGCTGTGGTCACGTTACTTTTATTCCTACAAACGTCCTGCGTCAGAGCAGGTGAGTTCCACACCTGTGTCCCCGTGTGGAATAATTCAGGACAGTTAGAGGAGCTGGCACGCAGCCTGGAGGTGGCAGTGGGTTCACAGAAGCCCCAGACAGCTGCTGCTCCTAACATTTTTATTACCTGAGATCGTGATTTATCCTCGCCTCATTTAAGTTGTTGTTTAAGTTCTGCAATCTGAGTTATGAGTAGACGTTTTTCTCGGTTTTTATTATTGGGTGGCTTTTTAAAAGTATCCTAAGATAGCTTCCGTTTGATGGGTCTGGCTCGCAGTTAGTGCGGTTTGCAATAATACTATGAATAATATTAATACTACAAGTAAACACTCAACCTTGTCTTGGACAGATGTTCTGCTGCAGCCCCTTTGATTTGATGGCCTGTCATCCAGGTGTGGTCAGAATGGAGCGCGCGGACATCTGCGTTTTGACGCAAATATATCCGTCGTTTTATTACTAAGCGTACAGAAAATAAATGCTACGTTTATGAATTGCAATTCTATTCAGGTTGGATGATGCAGATATTTGCATCAAATCTATTTGATTCGCTTTGGAATTGGAGCAGTCTGGAAACATTCATGGCTTTACGCACAACTTTTACGCACCATTTACTGCCTATGCACAGGATATCAAGTAATTGAATTCAAGAAAGCCATTAAATGCCAGCCCCCCACCCCCCCCCACCCCACCCCCCACACACACACATCCTTTAAATGTGGTACCTGCACTGATTTTGAAAAAGACTGTAATGGTTTTGAAAGTTTATATAATATCTGGGCACAAGACTGAAATTTTCTGAGCGAAATTCATATTCTCCCTCATAGGATCACCTTCTTTCCACATTATCCAGGCTTCCACTGATTCCAAGAAGGGGCGTTATTGGAAAAAAAAAGTATGGGGGGAGTATTTTCATTGCTTTAAGAGTACGTATATGTGTGCCATACCAAATACTTTTCTTTGTAGAGACATAAAAGGAGCCACACTGTAGTGTTGCTTTGCTAGGTTGACATTCAGATACGACCTAATCAAAATTTTTAAAAGTTTATTCCCATTATGGTTGGAATTAGACCAACATTCTACATAAAACGATTACAAAGGCACTTGTGCCCATTGCCTGGAGTTCTGAAAACTGACAGATATTTAGGTAAACCATAATTGCATGATAAGCTACCACACATTTACAAGCTCACCAGTGTGCCTTTAATTGCTGTCTGTGTTGCCAAATCTCAGGCGATGGCAGTGATAGGAAAAGATGGACGAGACATCCCAAGATGCTGCTGTGTGACCACACAGCCGCAGGGACTTTGAGTTAGAATATCACATAATTCAACGCTTGTCGCTAAGCTTAACTTTATGAGCGGGGGTGACTTTTAAGATGGAAAGTTCTGAATTGTTTTCAAAGTGGTATGTTTATGTTTAAAGGTGCCTCATGAAATTGCTTTAATGATCCTGCAGGGGTTGTCACGTCAACACGTGCTTGTTATTACTTGTTAGCATATCAAAAGCGCTCCACAGCAACATCGGATGTGTCATTAAAAATCAGAGACTGACAAATGATCCCTCAGACGAGACTGTGGAGAGACTGCTTTGGTCCTGTCTGCTCCCTCTTGTGGTTTTGCATCCTTATCATTAGATTTGTTTTTTTATTGACAAATAAAAGGTTTTTTTTTGCATCCTTATCATTAGATTTATTTTTATTGACAAATAAAAGGTTTTTTTTTTTTAGTTTTGAGAGCGTAGCGTGATGTCTGCACCTTCTTAGAGGCAGAAAATCCATTCCTGCTCATTCAGGTTCTTTAATGGGTTTTGGGATGCTGCCGGTTTTTCGGGGCTTCTGTGGAGCAATGATTGTGGAAAGAGTGGGGGCTGAGGAGTGAGGGGTGCTGGTGGGTGGGTCTGTGGGGGGTTCTTGGCCAATTCAGCACATCTGGAATATATGAGGCCTTGAGGTATGCAGTAATGCAGAAAGGCATTCTGAAACTCACAAAGAGACCATTGGTCCAAGCTCTTCTTTTTTTCAAGAACCAGTAGCTCTGTACTTGGGACAATATTTAGAGGAACCGCAGACTATTTTCCTTTTGATGAGCCATTTTGTGTGAGGTTTTAAACCTGGCATTCAATGCCTCAAGTTTTTCTCTGTTCAAATAATAACGGTCAATTCATTTTTGGCTGAGTCACTTATGGAGGCATTTTTACACCCTCAGCAGAAAAATCTTCTCTGAAATTCATGGAAATCAAAATAAAAGACGTTCTTGCTTATATTTTCTTAACCCAAAGCGTAACACCGACTTATCTGGACTGATCTCGGTACCCCAGTTCTTTTACAGACTCAGCCTGGGACACATCTCATGATCTTCTTAGCATGAAAGCAGCTGAAAAGGGTTTGAATCACGGCTCAAGTCAGTATTATTCACACTGAAAGTAGCAACAGGGACGGGGCCCTCTTACTTTGGTCTCATGTATGTTTTAGTTAGGGGGTAAAGGGAGTTGTGCCAGCTCTATAATGGCTTCAGCATGTGGACTGTTAGCTCCGCCCATCAGAACCAGTTCTGGCCTTTGAAAGCAACTGGGAACTGCACAATCAGCACTTCCTATCACCATGTGACCAAAAATGGAAGATGCTGGAGATTCTGTTTAACTAAAATGTCCATGGCTTTTTATTTAGAGGCAGCTACAGTGTAAGATGTATGTATTGTAAAAAGAATAAAAAGTGTTTATCTTTTTTCTTAGAATTTGGACATTAAGGAATTTCCACATAAATATTTTTAAAGCCCCGTTTGCATTTGTAAAAAAGCCACATTGGTTTTGTAGGATTTTAGATTGATTCATTGGTTTCAGTTGGCAAATTGTAAGCTGGTTCCATTTCAGAAGAATGGTTAAATCTGCATTCACAAAGGAGAATTATAAGCTCCAAAGCCCCTAATTTTAACCCATTAAAAAAGTAAATATTAAATAATCAGTCAAATGTTTGATTAATGTTTATGTAAAGTAAAACTTGAAAAATATTTGTAAATTCTTCTATTTTTGCATGCAATAAAAGCTTTAATCAAACTAATGCTTCAAGCGTTTTGTTGGTTATGGAATGTCAGGTAGAAGCTAATGCTAGTTAGTGATAGCCTGAAAATGATTATAATCAGCAAAATAAAGAGTTTAAGCATGACCAAAAACATGAATATATAAGTATGACTTTGATTTTTTTATTGCGTTTTCTTTTTAGGGGTTCAATAATTTCACAGTGGAATAATCTTAAAAAGGTCTAATGTCTCAATCACACAGCAGCGTTTTGTGAAGATAGTTAGCCAGTAACAGAAGTGACATAGAAGTTTCAGGATATTTGGATTTCCTGTGCCTCTAAGGAGCCACAGTATCTTTTCGTTTCACTCTAACATTTGGTGATGCAGGCCAGAGGCTAATATTGAGCTAACAATGCTAATGGTGAATTAGAACAGGTAGTCAGCTCTAAAAATTTTTCAAGCTACTTTTTCTATGATCAACTCAATCTTACATTGAGAAGTATTTATCTACTTATCGCATTACGTTGTGTGACTAATCTTTGCTCGTTATCTAGAATCTTCTGGTTCTGCAACAGCCATGAAACTCAAGATGGGGGTAAAAAATGGAACTCGTTTTGATTGAAAAATGAGCTGCAGTGATCAAATTTCACTGCAGGATGTCACACTTACGTCATTCTTACATATTGCACCTTCAAACTGTAGTCCAAACAATGAGTTTTTGTTTTAGATTTACATTTTACTTTTTGACAGCATCTTGGACCGATGGCATCTACTTACCGTTTATTCTCAAATAAACACAGCCTCTAGCAGACTTGCTTTAATCACAGATGACGCCAACGCTGCTCTGAGAATTCCTCAATGATAACTTTATAATCACACTGTAGGCAATGATGTGCTTCGAGGAAATAATGGCACTGGAGCTTTAGAATCCAAACAGTTGCAGAGAGCAAAAGACTGGAGGGGAAGTGAGAGTGAGCGACCAGGGATGTAATTATGCATTACAAGGTTGGACAGTTTGGACATGCCCACTGTATCTAAATGCATGGGTATCCGTGGCCAAAGCTTCCTTTCTTCTAGGATACAGTGATGTCTTTAGCTGTGTGTTCTAAATGTAATTATGTGTGTTGGGTTACCCCAAAACCAGAATGCTCCCATTTAAAAATCTGTAATATAAATATATGTCAGCAACTGGAGAACTTTGTAAAGATGGATCATTGCAGCCCAGTCCCTCCTATAAATGTGTAAAATTGTCTTTCTTTTTCACCACCTCAAAATTATAAAAGCATCCCAAACTGGTTAGAAATTTAGGGATTGGAGTGAAATAAAAAAAATGGAAGATTTGTGAAAGCAAGGGAAAGAAGAAAAGTGAAGAAGGACGAGTCTCAAATGAGACATTGCTCGCGTTGTCAACCAGACTAATAACTCTCACCATTTCTCCTCAGTGTTTTTGGCCAAGTTTGCATCATGAGTTTTTTGCATTGTCTCAAAGGAAGGACCATCATTGTGGAGCAGCACGTGATGCATCTCAGTAGGAAAATTAGAATCGAAAACATTTTTAAAGATTTTTTTATTTTAAATCAGGATAAAATTCTACTCTGGTTTTGGAATGGTCACAGGATGCTGAAGAAGCCCTGCAGGGTTGTTTTGAGACCACAGATTGGAGGACTCTCTGCCAAGGATATGAAGAGGACATCAATGCCATGACTGGATGTGTCACTGATTATATAAACTTCTGTGTGGACAACATCATACCCACCAGAACAGTGAGATGCTTTGCTAATAACATACCCTGGATCACCAGTGAACTGAACAATCTGCTAAATGAGAAAAAAAGAGCCTTCAAGGAGGGAGACAGGGAATTATTGAGGAGTATACAGAAGCAACTGAAGATCAAGATCAGAGACAGCAAGGAGGCATACAGGAAGAAGCTGGAGAACAAACTGCAGAGGAACAATATCAGAGATGTCTGGTCAGGGATGAAGAAGATCACAGACTTCAAGCAGAGGATGGATTGCACAGATGGCAGCCTGAACATAGCCAATGAACTGAACAAGTTCTTCAATAGGTTCAGTTCAGGAACAAACCCAGCATCCTCCTCGCCTGTCCCCAGCCAATCAGACATCCCATCCTCCTCTGATCCAACATTTTCCTATCACACGCCAGCTCTATTGTCCTCTAACACAGTCATGGACTCTTCTGGTTCTATAAATCTGTTTTCAACCAAGTCAGGAGATGCTGCGGCCCCATTTGCCTCCCCCTCCCTTCTATCTGTCTCTAGAAGTCAGGTGAAGAGACAGCTGGAGAGACTGAACAGGAATAAGGCTACAGGTCCAGGTGGTGTCAGCCCAGAGTACTGAAGGCCTGTGCAGAGCAGCTCTGTGGGATTCTGCAGCACCTCTTCAACCTCAGCCTGGCCCAGGAGAAGGTTCCAGTCCTGTGGAAGACATCCTGCCTTGTTACAGTTCCAAAGAAAACTCGCCCATCAGTCAATGACGACTATAGACCGGTTGCCCTCACATCCCACATCATGAAGGTCCCAGAGAGCCTCTTGTTGGTCCACCTGAATAAGCAAACTAGAACATATCAGGACCCACAGCAGTTTGCTTATCACCATGGAGTTGGAGTTGAAGATGCCATCATCCAGCTGCTTCAACCAATCCACTGTCATCTGGACAAAGCAGGCAGCACTGTGAGGGTCATGTTTTTTGATTTCTCCAGTGCCTTTAACACAATTCAGCCTGAAGTACTTTGCCAGAAACTCCAAAAGACACAGGTGGGGCCTCAACTATCCCCTGGATTAAAGACTACCTGACAAACAGACCACAGTTTGAGGCTGAAGAACTGCACATTAAACCAGGTGATCAGTAACATTGGAGCACCACAGGGGACTGTACTCTCACCATTCCTTTTCACCCTGTACACCTCAGACTTCCAGTACAAATCAGATACCTGTCATCTACAGAAATACTCAGATGACTCTGCAGTTGTCGGGTGTATCAGAGATGGACAGGAAGCTGAGTACAGAGAGCTGGTGGAGCACTTTGTGGCATGGTGTGGAAACAATCATCTGACCTTGAACGCGAACAAAACAAAGGAGATGATTTTAGACTTCAGAAGAAACAGGGTGGAGTCAAACACTGTTTCCATCATGGGAGAAGAAGTGGAGGTGGTTGAGGAATACAAATACCTTGGAATTCACCTGGACAACAGACTGGACTGGAGAAAGAACAGCAAAGCCATTTACAAGAAGGGATACAGCAGGCTGCACTTCCTGAGGATGCTTAGGTCCTTCAATGCCTGTAGCAAGCTGCTGCAGATCTTCGACAAGTCTGTTGTTTAGAGTGTAATCTCTTCAGCCATCGTCTGTTGGGGTAGTAGCATCAGAAGCAGGGACCTGAAAAGGCTCAACAGCCTAATAAAAAGGCTGGTTCTGTTCTGGGGACGACTGTGGAACTACTGGAGGAGATAATGCAAAGAAGGATTCTCCAGAGAATCAAGAAAATTATGGACAACCCTGAGCATTCTCTTCACAAGACTGTCCGACAACGGAAGAGTGTCTTCAGTCAGAGGCTTCTTCAGTTTTGCTGCAACACTGACTGCTACTGGAGATCCGTCCTGCCAACAGCCATTGTAATATACAACAACTCTTTGATGACTTGATTATTAGTATTATTCTGAGCTACTACAGCAATAAGTTTCCCCCTGGGATTAATAAAGTATTTTTGAATTGAATTTAATCAAAGCAAACAGCCAGGATGCTTTACAAGTCACAAACAGGTCAACACAACTGGCTTTGAGGTGTTAGGATGCATTATTAGCACACAAATAACCCTATCACCTTCCAAAAAATTAACAGTTTTTACATATGTGTGATATCTATGAATAATTGCAGAGATTGTAATCCAAAAAATGTATTTTCACAAAAGGGTGTGTAAGTAAACCCAAAGAATTTATTCAGGATTTGAGCCTGTAAAACGTTGTGTTTCCAACCCTCCCCCTCAAACCTATAATCCCTTATGTGAAAATTTAGCCCATGACTTAGACAGCAGCAGGGGAGAGAACACACGAGAAACCGTGTTTACGACTGCACAGCAGTTCGCCACAAGTCCCAGGTCCACCGATAGAACGGATCATCGTGGGGGTGTAAACGAGTATTTAGAACCCTGTTAAGCTGCCTCCCTCTGCGTGCTTTCTATTCTGAAGACCTGGTGATCAGCAGCGGGGAGTTCTATTGCCACAAAGACATTGTAGCTTTTGAGCTGCGAGGATGTTGGTTTAGGTTCTAGGTGGGGGACTAATTACATCTGCTGAATGGTCGCTCACATTTTTACTGCTGTTCTACCAAGGCAGCTCATAAACGAACAAAACGTTGAGCTGGCAGACTTGGCCAGCAGTCTCAGATCAGGGAAAGGGTCTAATTGGTGTAAATGTTGATTTATCATCAACTTGTCAGATCTCATTAAATCTTCTTGTAACCCTTAAGAATTTCTTTCACTACTGTTAAATCCACATGCAGGATGCTCCATACAATATTATTATAGAGCCTGTTGTTTCAGAATGCTGTACATCATCCTGATACACAAGCTCATGATTTTATTTGGATATATTTTCATTTTAAATTGTTCCATGTGCACAATTATAAAATAAAATGCAAATTTGGATCCACCATGATGACACTTAATAGAGTCAAATTTGGCCTTTTATTGGGTCATTCTGAAAATGCATCTTCGTGCACACTGTAAGAAATGAAAAATTGAATTAACTTAACCATGTTATGTCTACTGGTTCCACTAAAGCCAGTTGCTTAATTGTCAAGAGTAATGTACTTTGTCATACATTGTTAAGGTTGGAGTTACAGTATGTTCTAATGAGGAACAGGCTTCAACACAAACGGTTGTTTTCCGCTTGGTCCTAGAGCTCAACCAGTGTCTATGTAATATAGCGTAATGTTGTTTTGGGATGGTAAAAAGTGCAGGGGTCAAAACTTGACTTTGGAAAAATTTTAGGGGGGAAAGGGTGGATCTGCCCCCCCCCAAAATTACATCCATGGGTGAAAGTAAATACATATCACTCTTAACGTTTAAGCAATTAGGTTTAGTGGAACCACTTGACATAATTTGGTAAAGTTAATCCAACATTTCATTTCTTAGAAAGCAGGTTTTCAGTTTTTCCTACCCTTCACAAATACAGCAACATTTATGAATGTTCCATTTAAATGCACACTGTGATGTATTTCCTTGTAATATAATTTGTAAATAAGCACAAAGCATTCAGTTAGAACAGATGTTTGTTAAAAATTCAGCAAGGTGCCACCTGAATAAATGACACTGGCAGTGATGTGGACGTGTACTTGAAGTCTAATCAGTTCTTTCTTCTGTCTTCTTAGCTGAACCAGTGGATGTGCTAAAAGTGCTAGACTTCCAGAGTTCCCCTGAAGGAGTACGGAAAACACCGGGTTTCTGCACAGTCCGGAGAGGATCCAAACCTGACATAGCTTACAGAGTGGGAAAAAATACTCAGATCAGCGCGCCAACCAAGCAGCTCTTCCCAGGTTTGTAGAAAGTCTTCACATTAATCTCAGATTATAAAGTAATTAAATGGAAACTTTTGTGCTTTAAAAGGAGCAAAATGTCCATCTTTCCATCTGCTTGCAGTTCATAATGCAGTGAGCATTTGAAGATATGTTAGAATTCATTTCTTAATAAAGTCAAATTCACTTATAGCTGATGGATTTAAGACCATACAAACTGGCTTGCTTTAAGGAGAGCATGCTGTTTTCATCTTCAAAATGTTTCTTTTTAATAACAAACCAATAATTCTTCTCCATAAATCAGTTGACAGTATTACTACAAAGATATTTACATACATTTCATGAGGCTATGGGGATGAAAGTCACAAGACAGCATTATTTTGATTTTATATATGAAGCAAAAATTGTGGGATTATTTAAATACAATATCGGCAAAGGGCTGATGTGGAGAATCACTGGGAGAAATAAACTCCTGTTAGAACTTTTGCTCATGATGCATATCTTACTTATTCAGCTATTTAAAGAGAACCATTGAGAAATGCTTCCACATAATGGGTAATGTTATATAATCACAAAATTCACTTCACTTTGTGGCCTCTTATTTCTTAATTCCTTGGGTAAAGAGTGGAACAAAAGCCTTATTTGAAAATTTCTTGGCAAGAAGATCTGGCAAAATTTCTTTTAAAACTAAACCCATTTAAATGAATTATCCCAGTATTTGCAGCATGTCATTCTGTACTCAAACGGATCTCAAGACACTAAAAAAAGGAAGAATATTTATAAATGCATCTATTCTTTGGTTTTAACAGTGAGACTTCAATGCACCAAAATATAAAAACTTGATAAATACCTTAAAGCCATAGAGTTGTTGGAGCTCATTGATTTGTCAGAAAAATCCTCAGTTAGGATGATTGCACTGTTCTAAATGAACAATGTTTTTCTTGCTTTTATGGTGTTAAAATGTAACATTTTAAGCTTTTTCATTTGCAGCTTTTGTGAAGTTATTGGAGCTGCATCCCCATGCCAAGGGCACTTTGAGCTCTCATAATAAATACAGCTAGACTTTAGATTTTAATGTGAAAAGATAAATTTAGAAAGCTAATAAACTTGCTTTTTTGGTTTTAATAACACAACTGCCCTTGTGCTAACATGCAAAGAGGGTTTTTAAGAAAAACACCCTTGCAAACAGTACTTGACAGCAGAATTATTTTCATTTAGCTGAAGTGCCTCTAACATTTTGAGGACTTCTTTGTTTTGTACTTACTGAAAAACACAGGAGTAAGAATTAATATGTACAAAAACAGGGCTACGCAGTGGTTAGAGCTGTTGCCTTGCAGCAAGAAGGTCTTGGGTTCGCTTCCCAGCCTGGGATCTTTCTGCATGGAGTTTGCATGTTCTCCCTGTGCATGCGTGGGTTCTCTCCGGGTACTCCGGCTTCCTCCCCCAGTCCAAAAACATGACTGTTAGGTTGATTGGTCTGTCTAAATTGTCCTTAGGTGTGAGTGTGTGTGTGATTGTTTGTCCTGTGGGTCTCTGTGTTGCCCTGCGATGGACTGGCTCTCTGTCCAGGGTGTACCCCGCCTGATTGTCCATTGACCGCTGGAGATAGGCACCAGCTACAGGCTAACGTTAAGCTAACAATGCTAACGGTGAATTACTGTAGCGCAACTCTATCTCAAGCTACTTTTTCAATGTTACAGTGAAATGTATGAAGTGAATGAGTCAATCGTGGGATTTTTCTTCCTTAATGAGTCATTCAGAACTATAACAGCAAGCTAACAGCAAGACGACAAACAACCACACGTCCTGTAATGCCAGAGAAATATTATTGCTCCCTACTGTAAAGCATCCAAGAATGCTAAAACCAGATATAACAATGTATTTATCTACTTATCAACTTACTGTGCATGACTGATTTTTGTTTGTCATCTAGAATTTTCTGATGCTGATCCGTAACTGTCAACAGCCATGAACCTCAAGGATCAGGAGTAGGAATGTTATTTTATTGCTTAGGAAAATGGACTAAAGTTATCTAATTTGACCACAGCATGTCATTCTTACATATTGTAATTTTAAAGAAGAAAAATAAGAAATTGTTTTTACATAGTGCCCCCCAAGGTAAAAATCACAATATAATAAAAATTGTGAAAAAAAATTCTAATAATAAAAAACTGAGAAAATAACTGATTAAAAACATAAATAAAAACAAATACAGTAAACACAAGAAAAAAGTCTGAATAGACAGAAACAGAATGAACAGGAAGTCACGTGAATACCAGCCTGAACGGATGAGTTTTCAGTTACTTTTAACGGAGACCACTGAAGTTTAGACCAAACATGTCCATGGAAAATTTTTGAGAAAGAAATAAATAACAAATCTACAAATGACTTCATTTTGGTTTTATTAATAAATTATTCCACTAAACTTCTTTAATTTATCAGACTGCTTTTCTGCTTCTTGTTCCACATTTAGGGGGGATTTTCCCAGAAGACTTCTCTATTCTCTTCACCATCAAACCCAAGGCTGGACTTCAATCCTTCCTTTTATCAGTTTACAACCAACAAGGCCTTCAGCAGCTCGGGGTGGAGGTGGGTCGCGCTCCTGTCTTCATGTATGAGGACCAGCATGGCAAACCACCCCCAGAGGAGTACCCTTTGTTCCGCTCCATCAACCTCGCTGATGGCAAGTAAGTGACTGCCCCTGAAGAGGTCTTTACAACACAGGTGGTAAAACGTGGTTGGCGGACGTTTGAATTTCCTGAACCACTCGAGTCACGCTGTTCAATCATATTAGCTCTTGGGTTTTTGTTTTGAATTTAAAAATCCTATTGAGTTTGCTATGCATCTTGTGAGAATATCTCAGGAACAAAGCAGCAGAGTTTAAAGCTCATCCCAACAATTTTAGTAAGATTTATAGGTCGTATTTCACACTAAAAGAAACCGATCGGGTTGAAGTATTTTCTCAGGCATCAAGAACTCTTCTGGCATGGAGACATGGCTCATAGCGCTGCACATTTTTTATCAACACATGTTTGCTTAGTCATTAATACCACATGGAACAAGTCAGACAATAATGACAAATAAATTGCAGTTAACAATTTAATGACAGTCGTTGTTTTCTTCTTGATGATTTACAGCAGCAGTACAATGATATGGTGTAATGGCTAGGATCGTCATGAAATGCATAGTTTTCCTATGAAAACCAGCCTTTCTGGTTGCCATTATTCATATGTATAAACACCAGCAGAGATGCCTTGAAGAGGCTCCTCATGAATGTTTAGCTGTAATAAATTACATTATTAAAAAGCATTTAAGTGTATATTTACAATATGAACACTGATTTCAGTTTAAGAAGCATTAAAGTTTTTCACGTTTAAAAAAACCCTGAAATATCTTCAGTGGAAGACTGAAAAAAACATTTTTAATGATTATTTCTGATTATAATCAGTCACTCTGAACTTTTCATGCAGACTGCCCATGAAAATAGTCTCCTACACCCATCCCTGCATTAGCTTCTGAGAGATAATAAACGGTAAAACTCTAAGGTTAAAAATCCTGACAGATATAATCACACTGTCACTGAACGTTCTTGGACTAACCCATCTTGATTCACAATGGGAAGGCTGTTGTTGTTTTAGAGTCCAGGAAACAGAAGCGACCATCGCGGCTAGTAGGAGCTAACTGTTAGCATTAGCAACTCTACCACACAGCAGCACTTCTCCAGTCTTGTGGTATCTGTGGAGATAAAACATCATCTTTGCCAGTCAGCGGTACAGTGGTGTTGCTGTTACCCAATACGAAGCAAGATGTCCAGATATCAGGAAATAAGACTCCAAAATCTGTCGGCTGAAGCTTAACTGTGATGTGGCTCACGTTTAGTTCCTAGGAATGGTGCATCCTGTGTATTTTACCCCCCAGAGTACGACTTAAAAGACATCCATTCCTACTAGAAACCACTGCAAAAATATTGATTTAACGAGTGTTCCACACTTTTAAATGGTGCACAATTATGAAACCTGTTTAAATATAAAGAACATTTCCATCCTTTGAGAGTACACATTTAATTTGCTTTGTCATTTATTTTGTGTGTAACACAGATGCTGTATAATTGCAAACTTCCTGACTCACTTTCAGCTGGCCTGTCTAATGGGTTCTTAGTCACAACCCACAAACAGATTTGAACCGTATCTAGGTCTGCTTGGCATGGCACCACGTTAACTAGTTTTTTTTTAATGCTGTAGTTTTTTTAGGAGCAGCTTTCTTACAGCAGCTCACACAGAAAAAAAAGACTTCCTTGAATGCAGTTAGAGAGCATAAATTATTTAAAACATCATGTGCTAGAAAAAACAATGAAAGTTCCATGTGTTGGACCCAAGTAGACAAAATGAAGGCTGTAATAACTTCAACTTCAATGAAGAACAGCCATTTTGTCCTTTTGGAACTGTATGTAGTAGGGGATGCATGACTTAATTTTTTTTTAAAGTCAACAGTCAAGTAATGAAAATCTAGTTGACTTTGACTAATCATTGATGACGTCATACATCTGAAGCGGCTAAAACTGACGATAGGTGACCGAGCGTTTTTTTTCCGATGCGCGTCGGGAGGTGAAGCTGACGCCTACGGTAAAATGGAGATTTCACCAAATTGTGATCTTTACCCTCTTGCTATTTAACCTTCCCCTCACCCCCACCCTAACCTTTACCCAGTATGTCAGTCTAAATTTTCCGTTAAGCGTATTTGAGAGGAACGATGAAATGTGAAACAATGTTTTGCATGCGCAAGATGGTTACGTTTAGGCTGGGGGTGAGGGGAAGGTTAAATTGCAAGAGGGTAAAGGTCACAATTCGGTCAAATGTCCGTTTTACTGCGGGCGTCAGATGCTGATGCTCTGGCACAACGGGTCGCCTCCCAACGCGCAGGGGCTCGTCACCTATCTTTTCCGAGGACTCTATCTTGTCGGTCATTATCATGTGACAGCGACTAGTCTATGAAAGGCATAAAAAGTCAGTACAGAGCAGTGAAGTTGACTAGCCGACTAGTTGATACAACCCCTAGTATGTAGATGTGTAGAAGGACTAAATGTCCTAGTTTGAAGACTAGACAAATACAAGAGAAACAAGCTGCAAAATGTGATAATGCTGTCCAGTTTAATAACAACTCCAGATGTTTTCATTTTAACCAAACTTGCAAAAAAGGAACATTTTCAGTTGTTTCTGATCAAACTGCTTGTTTTCTACTCAGATGGCACAGAGTCGCTATCAGCGTGGAGAAGAAAAGTGTGACAATCATTGTAGACTGTAAAAAGAAGGTGACCAAGCCTCTCAAAAGAAGTGACCAAGCTGTGGTCAACACAGAAGGCATTACTGTCTTTGGCACCAGAATCCTGGACGATGAAGTCTTTGAGGTAAGTCTATTCTTGTTCACATGAATCATAACATTCTAGTTACACTAAGATGATAGCAACAATGGTTGATGTAACCAAAGATGACTCACTAGAGGATGGATAACTTTTCTTCTCCCTGTGTTTGAGATAGAGGATTGTTTCTGAAGTTGCCATAGTCACAGTTTCAAGTGGTCCTTCAAACCCCATCTGACCCTGTCTGGCTGTGGGCCGGCGTCTGCTGGATTTTATTTCAGATGTTGTTTTAAAAAATAAGTAAATTTTTACCAAAACTAACATTTTATCTTGCAGAATTCAGGGCCTGAAATTCACTGCGGTATTGCGGGTATTGCGCGTTATATAGTCGCTTCTCGCAAATCTAGTTTTACAATGCGGGAAAGTCCCGCACAGCCTGCAGCGAATGTGGACGTTTGTATCGGAACCGTTAAAATCCCACAACATCGAACCCTTTCTTCATCTTGATGATTGGCGGTGCGCTGGATTATTATTTTTTTTTCTCCACTTATCAAAATACGAGCTCAGTCCCTAGCTAGCAGCAAAGCAGTGCTTTGGTTGTCGGATTTAACGCCTGCACGCAGACATAGACCGCTGGTTAAAACGGAAATCTAACACAGAAGGGGAACCTGCTCCCAAAAAAACTTTACAAGAAATCCCCAGCGCAGAAGGCAGCGAGGGAGGAGGCGCTGGAGGCAGGGCGGGAGGCAGCGCTGATTTCAGCGATGCTGTGAATGAGACAGGAGACAGATCCTCCGGACTTTCAAAAAGATAGCGTCACTGAAATTAACGTTAGCGAGCAGCCTAAGATAAGTTTCAGGCTAACTGGCTCAGACTGTATCCCTGGCTTGAAAATAATAATGGTGAAATGAACTGCTCCGTATGTAAAATGACCCTCCGCAAGAGCAGTTTGATTTCAACAGAGCTTTTATCAATCAATTTTTTCTTCATTCCCAACCCCTAAAAAAATAAAAAATAAAAAAAAGACATAGGGAGAGTATTTATCTATTATTTATTTTGTGTCATTCATTTGGAAAAGAACCACACAAAATACGTTTCTAATAATAACAATAATAATTAAGACCTGGAGCTTTTTCAGGCACTAACTAAAGGCTATTTTGAGCTGCTTTTATTTTTACATTCACTTGCTTTCATAAATTATATTATTATCGAGACGTACAATGTTTAACCTCCTAATACGTCCATATTTGTACAAGACTTCTTCGAATGTAATATTTTAATTTATTCAACTTAGACCTTTTTTTATTATTTAGAAAAACTTGATATTTACTTTAAGTTCTTTTTTTCCTTCTTTTCTTTTCAGAAGATTGTCAAAAAATTTCAGGTTATTTATTTATTTATTTATTATTTTTTCACATTAATGAGCGTTGACTAATCTGTAATGACCAGAAGTGTTTTATTATTTTAAATCACACCAACTACAATTTTGGTTCTCAGGAGGTTAAAACAAGTCAAATCGTAAAACCAAGGGGATGAAACTTGTCATACAATAAGCTTGAATATGATTTTTAGGCTCATCTTTTATGAAAAGGAAAGAATTTAGTTTTTTATTTGTACAATTTAAATGTCATGGCCACATTTCAGTGCGAAGCTTTCATTTGTCTTTTCTAACTTGTTAAAAGATTCTATTCTGGATTTTTTAACAGAAAAATCCTGGATTTAGTTCACTTTTTAAATAGTCCAGTTGTGCGGTCTTCAGTCTGCTTTCACTCTCCAGACAGACTGAATTTGTTTAGAAACTTGACTAAAAAGAAATGTTAAGTCATTTTTTTGAAAAACAAAACAACATCCAGACTTCAGAATCAGACTTTACGGGTTACTTTGTATGAAATAGTTTGCTATACCAAGGATTCGCAAAGGTTCCTTTGTGCTTAGTGGAAAAAGTGAGCTTAAAGCTCGTTGATGTCTGCACATGGAATGCATGCTAAGCAGAGCAGCCTGCAGACTGTTTGCCTCCAGGTCAGAGATGACTTTCCCACCGTGAAGCTACCCCAAAAAATCTGATGCTACTTTTCATCACTAATAGGTTTTTGGCAGCCAGATAACAATGTTGCATCTATAAATAATAAACACACGACGTCCTGATTGTCCTCATGAGTGGAATTTATATATTTGCTTTTCACATATTGTACAGATTTAAGATAACAACACTATCAATGGAAACACTTTTTAATTGCATTTTAGATATTAAATCATGGGTGACTAAAAACTTTCTCCAGCTCAACCAGGGCAAAACTGAAGTTTTAGTCATCGGTCCTGAGGCCCAGAGAGAGAAACTTTTACCTAAACTACAGTCAATGTCTTTTTATCCATCACTACAAGTGAAGAATCTGGGCATTATTTTCAACTCTGAGCTGACCTTTATCCCCCACATTAAAAACATCACAAAAATAGGTTTTTACCATCTTAAGAATATCGCCAGAGTCCAACCCATTCTCTCTCGGGCCAATGCGGAGACGCTAGTGCATGCTTTTATAACCAGTAGAATTGATTACTGCAATGCCCTGCTTTCTGGTCTTCCCAAAAAGAGCATCTCAGGTTTACAACTCTTACAAAACTCAGCAGCACGTGTCCTGATGAAGACCAGGAAGCGGGAGCACATCACTCCGGTTTTAAAATCACTGCACTGGCTCCCCGTATGTTTCAGGATCGATTTTAAGGTTCTTTTAATGGTTTTTAAGTGTCTTAATGGTCTTGGGCCTTCTTATCTTTCAGAACTGCTTTTACTGTATAAACCCTCGCGGTCTCTGCGCTCCTCTGGCAGCCGTCTCCTAGTTATCCCTAAAGTTAAGACTCACACCCACGGCGAGGCGTCCTTCAAGTATTACGGCCCTCGCCTTTGGAACGGGCTGCCGGAGGACCTCAGGTCCGAAGGGAACATCCAGGCTTTTAAGAATAGGCTCAAGACCCACCTTTTTAGCTTAGCTTTTAACTGATCACAATTTATCTATAAGTACATATTTATCTCTTTTATTTTTTTTAATCATTTTATCTACATCTTAGTGTTTTTATATGATTATGTTTTCTTTTACTATCTTTATAATCACTTTTTATCAGTTACTTTTTATCATTATTAGCTTTTATTATTTTATATGTTATATATCTTAAATCCTCCAGTGTTTCCTCTGCGGAGCCCTCTGCCTTGGGGCCGGTGGTCAGGGGCGGCGGCGGCCGGGGCGCTCCCCGGGTAGTGCCCGGGCACTGGTGGGGGTTTCTGCCCTATGCCACTGGGCGTCATGGGCCGGTGTCTTGGCTGCTGCCGTGGATCTGTTGCTGCCAGGGCAGATGGCTCCGCTGATGATGTGTCGTTCATTACCTGACCCATCTGAACTCAGCCTATTGTTTACTCTGGTGTTCACGAGTGTGTGTGTGTGCGTGTGTGTGTGTGTGTGCATGGACGAGTGTGCGGGTGATTGTATGTCCACTTTTGGAAGTTGGGTGCGGGAGGGGAACTGTAATTTTTAATTGTTTTATACTTGGGGAGGGGGGCTGGGATAGGAATGTGGGATCTATGGGGCCATTTTAATCTGTAAAGCACTTTGAGTTGCATTTTTTTGTATGAAAAGTGCTATATAAATAAAGTTGATTTGATGATTTGATTTAATACGTTCCACAGAGTGTAAGTGAATGCCACACAGATTAGATTGTAATGAAGTCATTTGGACAAATAGGAGATAATAGCTTGACTAAGACTTTAGTCTATGATCCGGAGCAGCTAATTGGCTCGGTGTTTAAACGCATGTAGCTCTAAATGGTGTTAAATTACTGAGTAATTTGGTTTGTTCTCTGCTTAAGGAGAAAATTACACCTTTTGTTCAACAATTTCCAGCTTTTCACACATTACAAAGTGGTTTTAGTCATTGTGTCAAACAAGGGTAATTCTGTGATTTCACAAATAAAAATAATAGATTGAATTTATATAGTGCTTTTCAAGGCACTCAAAGCTATTCTTGCTCTCATACATTCACACACTGCCTGTGATGGCAAGCTACTATGTAGCCACAGCCGCCCTTGGGGGGTCTGACTGAAGTGATGCTGCCATTGTACACCGTCGGCCCATCTGACTACCACCAGCACAGGCAAGTCGAGTGAAGTGTCTTACCCAAGGACACAAAAACAAAATTTCCTGGCGGGAGCGGTAATCAATCCCACAAAATCTTCCGATTCACAAGACAACCCGCCCTACGTCCCGAGCTATGATCCAGAACAGTGTTTTATTCCATTTCCTCAATGGAGTCCATGCCTCAGGATTTATAGATTATGAAGTGACCGTGTTGGGACGCCATCCTGCTTAACACCTATTTGTCACTTCTTAAAACAAAAAATAAATTAAACAAAAGTCTTTAGGTTTTAACCCTGATTTATACTTCTCCGTTGACGTCGGTGCGGAGACACGTAACGCCATTATGCGTCGGCGCAAGGGCTCAGAGACGGGCTCAGAAACAGTGATGGAGACATGCCCTAAATTTTAAACATCCGTCGAAAATGACAGAGACAGCAAGCTTGTTATTGGTCAGGACGCCGCTTCCTGTAAATTCCTCACCAGCACCACCGTTGCCCTGTTAAATAGTAAAAAGAAATTTAGTTGCAGACTTAGAGCAGATTGAAGAAAACATCGTGGAAAAAGTGCAAAAAAATGAACATTTATTCACCCGTGAGTGAAGGAGTACAAAATACGGAACAAACGCGGACGGAAACGACGAGAAATGTAGGTTTAGAGGTGGCGACCGCATGAAGAGATGGAGGAGAATGAAGGACAAATTTGTCCCTGTTATAAAGTCTGAAATATATAAACACATTAGTAAATACATGATTGCAGACCGGATACATGAGTGTTATGGTGGCAGGATACCCCAGAAAAATGCTATGCCCTCTGTTGTCCTGGCAGGGAATTGCTTTGCAATGCTCCACTGCCTGAACAGAAGTTCGAATGCGAAAACCTTTCCGACACTCCGTGTGCGTCTCTCCATTGCGAAGCTCATGGAGAAGTAAAAACCAGGCTTTACTTGTGAAATCAAACCTTTTCAAAAGCTGTGCATGCACAACAAGCAAGTTTAGAAAAGTCTTCTTGTAGTATTTTAAATAAAAACTGTAATAAAAAGAGATGCCTGGTCATTTTCCAGTCTCCATTTCAGAAATCAACTAAAAATTTATTCATTTTATTTAAATGGACTCATTGCATATCTTATGAAATGACATACTATGCCACTTGCAGGAAATAAATAAGACATGGTTTAAAATGAGAATCTCTGAAATGCCCATTCTGTCATGTGTGTATTTGCATTAGGTGCAAAGCAAAAAGGAAGACTTTTATACTCCTGGCTAATGTGGTTGTTTCAAAAGATGCAAATTCTAAGCTCGAACATTCTCTGCTCACTAAATGTATCTTAACAGACTGCAGCAGTGGTATCCTGCTCTCATGAAGAAGTTTAGAGTTTACAAAAGACTATACTTTAAAAGTGATTTTGGCTTTTTGCTGCAAATTTAAATGTCTTGAAGTATTTCTTCAAGCAGGTTAACATACTGGTTACTGTAAATCGATGAGACATAAAGTCTAAGCATGCATGAACCTGCAGTTTAATTACTTTGCATATCTGTACTAGTCTGCTTTAGATTGCGTAAGCAGGTGTCAAAGTTCGAAGCACGGGGGACTTATAAAGCTGTGGGGAAAATATGAGCAGTCTGTGTGCTTAGTCTTGGCTGGAACTGCACAGATGTTTTAGAGATACGCTCACTGACCTGATCTCTAAGTGCTTCTTCCCCCTCCCATTGAGTCAAATTTTTAAATGTGACATTTGGAGTTGAAATGAAGTTTACATCTTACTTTTTTTTTTTTAAATTCCACTTTTCAGAATCCTAAATGTCTTTTGTTTTTCACGCTGAACGTCTGTGTGCGTGTGTCTGTGAGAGGGAGGTTTATGTGCCTGCCATTCCAAAACGCTCTTCCTCAATCAGGACAGTCTCTGGCAGAAGAACAGCGAGCGTCTGACGAGCTCAGAACCTTAAATGAATCATTGTTTATGGTGTTTGGTTAAGTTGGCAGGAAAAGGAGTAAGATGACTCTTTCTCATGTGCCTTGGTCACTCCTCACTCTTGAGGGCTTGTCACAAAATATTTTGGTTACAGTTATGTAAATGGAAAATTTGGTCTTTTTGTTGCTAAGAGTCCCACTTTTTGATATTTTCAAACAAAAAGCTTGACTCAGAATAATTCCTTGAATAATTTCACAATAATAAATGAGAAAAAGGAGACGGAAGATGAAAATAAAATGGCGTAACAGGCAAACAGGTGGCCTGAACAGTTTTATGAACTATTTATGGGCAAAGGGTTTTAATTCTGGACGAATGGAAGACATTTGTGAAGCATCGGTCCTTGATGATTCTGTGCCGACAACAATGACTGGATTTAATAAAACTCTGGGAAAAATCTGGAGAGTATTATGTAGTTTGATGTTTTCCATGCTCAGTGCCTGTTGATTAATTATTGTCTTCGCTGCTTGTCTGAATGCATTTGGTCTGTTTGCTCTTCTAAGATGTTGGCAATTGATGAAGAAGGACTTTTAGATTATATGTCAAGACTGCAGAGGGGTGATTAGATGAGTTATAAGGGGGGAAAAAACTGGAGTGGAAAAAATTATTTACAAAATTTTTTATGCATTGTCCTAGAATTTAGTATGACAAAACTGAGTTTTAGACCGCATGGTTTGGCGGATGGAGCAACTAAAAGTTGAGCATTATTGGCAGATTGTTTTGTTGGTGATGGAAGTTTTGAAGGAACCTAATTTGTTTTTTCATTTCATTTATTTATTTACAGAGCACCTTTATACCACCAGTCAAAGTGGCACAAAGTGATGCATACTAAAAATAGATGAACAGATAAAAATATAAAAGAAGTTAAAAAACCAGATGAGATTTCCCTAAACCCTCACCCAAGGATAAAAGCAAAAAATTCATAACACAATTAAAACAGCAAAAGCGAAGAAACACAGAAACAGTTAATCAAATGACATGGAGCAAATGGGTTAAACCAGCTTGGATTCAAAGCCATACTATGCAACTTTTTCATAGATTTAAATAATATACGTTAGCCAGTATGTGCTAAAAGGACCCTTTAACAGGTTAATGTAAAGTCTTCCAGCCCCGATCACCCCCGTGGCCAAAAGACCGCATTTGCTACTTCAGAGTGCCTGGGCTGACCCTTGTTAGTCAATAGTAAAGTGGAGCTGACACGCTAGCGCTGCAGTCTGATTCCAGCATGTTTCCTGCATGTTTTAGATCAGGGCTTTTCAATTCCGGGACTCTACAGGAGCAGGCCTCTTGTAGAACCTATTGAAAGCTGAGGATACATTTCAGCAGTTAGATTAAAGCGTTAAAAAGATGAACGCACAGCAATTATGAACTGTAGGGGGTGCTAATAGCAAGCTAAACTACCAAGTGTGCCTTTAAAACTCTGCAAAGAAGCAGATTGTTTAATGTACAATGGGAGTTGGTTCCAGAGTCTCAGTGCAAACCGGTGCAAACACAGAATGCCTGCCCCACCTCCTGAGACTTTTGTCTAGATCTCTGAACCACTAACGCTTCAAAATTTGTGAAAATCAGTCACCATTTTCAGTTCTTAAAAAATCCATAAACCTGTTCTGTTCAAATGTAAAATATCATCCAGGTACTTGGTAGCTAACCAGGCCAGAACACACCTCACCCAAAAAAAAAAAAATCTTCCAGACGATTGTTGGTGCTGTGTAGCGCCATAAAAAAATAGATAAACAGCAAACATAAATACAGAAGGCCACAAACCCTTAAAACCAGAGAAAAAAAATCACGCTTTAAGTGTTTCCGGTACCTGAAACTGGCTAAATATCTTAACCCCAAGTACTCCGAACTGTATGGTCCCGATTTAGTAGAGTTAGAAAATGAGCTACATATTTGTTTACGTGTTTAAATTGGTTCAGTGAAGACATGATTAGAAAACTTCTGCACCTCCTTTCCTGTGTGATCTGGTGCCAGCAGAAACTATCTGTTTCTAATCAACAACAAATTCTGTTTATTCTTTGGTACATTTTGGGCTCTATGTTAGACGGTGTACACAATGCACACGTACCCAATCACAATCTTAGGAGCAATCAGACAATTTAATTCAACTCGTCGTTAACAAAACCTTACCAAACGCAGCTTTTAGGGCGTAATGGTTTCTTACATAAACCCAACAATCCGCTGTTCTTCTGCTTAGTGTGATTTTTGTTGCTTATGGGTAAACGTTGTGTGTTGAATGTCACCGTAGAGGCAGAAGACTGAGCTGCAGCTGCCTCTCTCATGATCAGACATAAAAGAAGCCAGCTTTAGGAAGAAACAAATACTTTCCTTTTGAGTAAAACGGAAATGTCAGATTCATCCGTTTTCTTATTGTCCACTTTTAGATGAGAATCAATATGTTTGTTTTTATTATATTTTTTATACACATAATGCAACATTGATTGCAGCAAATCCTAGACACATGACTTATCCCGTTGTGTCTGTGCCAGCGCTGAACTGATCCTGCTGCAAATCATTCAAGGAATTCTAAAGAGGAACCTGAACGAATGCCAGCAAGATGAGCAATAAGACGTAGACATTAACAACAACAAAAGGCACAAAAGGAAGAGGGTAAAAACTCAAAAAGGAGGGGCATGGAATGAGAAACATCAGGGAGTGTCTGATGAATCGAATCATGGCTTGGATTTAGAAATGAGCCAAGTGTGTGTGGTCTGCTGACAAGTCTCTGATGACATTATTAAACCCACATAGTTTCTCATTTCAGTGAATGCTCTGTTGCTTTATGCAGTACGTTTTATTTCATCTCAGCAAAGTGAAGGAGTGAGGAATACTTAAAAAAATGAAAAGTTACTACTCAGACATACACAGAGGAGAATACAAAGTTGAGGAAGCAGACGGAGATCAAGCCAAACTCAAAGTGTCTGTGTTTTTAGTTTTCCTTTTATCTTCTGGCTTGGAATTCTGAAAATATGAAAAGACAGAGTTCAGTGGCAGCATTGCAGCTGCCACTTTTACATACTTTGTTCCTTGCTGGGAAGTTTCTCAAGGTGCAAAAGGAACTTTTGTATCTCCCCACTAGTGAGGGAATCCTTGTTAGTTTGTTTTCCTCCGCATAACGTTTAATACATAACAAAAATCTACCTGTTAGCATTGGTTCCCTTTTGCTGACGGGGTGATGATCTACATTGGCAAAAAACTGAATAAATGGCACAACAGAAGGTGTTCTGGAACTCTGTCTACAAGCCCAACGGCTCAGTGGAGTTATATTTTGTTTAAGTTGCTCACTAATCTGCTCAGATTTACTGCTGCTGTATTATGGGAGCATTGAGTGTTGAGAAGCTAATGCATTCCAGGGATCTGAGCTTGTACAGATGTTGTCTCCTGTAATTTAATGCATTCTGCGTGTATGTGCTTCCCCTTAAGGGGCCACCCTGATCGTGGCCTCCATTTACCTTTTCACAGCCTTTGTGGTATTCCTCGCCTCCATTTTGTCCTTTTTCCTACGTAGTCCAGGTGGAATGTGGAAAAAAAGGTCAGCCGAGGTGTTCATGTGGTGGAGATGTGCTGATAAAATTCTCTAGATCAGTGGTGGAGCCGTTTAACCAAAGGAATTCTTTAGGATCGTATCATGGAAAAGGGGCCTTTTGGAGCAGAAGAGATCTAATTTCCTTTTTCCTGAGGCTCATGAAAAACAGACGGCTTCAGATAAGTACAGACCTTGGTTATATCTGCTAGGTTCAGGGACTTGCCTGCCTTAATGACGGTGTGTGGGTAACTGTAGAATAGCCCCTTTTAAGAGCTTACAGACTTCCTTAAAACCTTAGGTCAATCCATAAATTTACAGTATGTCTAGTTAACAGTCAGGACACCTTTTGTTTTATTCTCGTTTTATCACCTTTCTGTCGGTGCAGACCTTAGGCAATCAGTCAAAAATTGAAGATGCTTCCTGAGAGTTTCCACTCCTGCCAGGGTTTTATAGCCTCTCTTGCACGCAAAGACCAACAAAACTCACAGGTTTACGCCAAAAGAGGGTCCTCTCTAAAGGGAAGGCTGGTTTAGAATTAGGTAATTACCTGATTTATACAGCTGATTTTTCCCTTTAACTCTACCTCTTTATGGTAGATCACCATGAATCTCATTTGCATAACGTCTCTCTATAGTGGCTAACTCGACACTACAAAGAAACAACAGAGGTGTGCACTGCACCAGTTGGTTGGCCAATCAGAGGATTCAGGGCCTCAAAGAGACTGGAACGGAAAAAAGCACAAGAAGAAATTCAGAAATACACAATAAATGTTAATTTATTTTGGAAATAGAAATATTTGGGACAGAAATTCTTCTCAATTTGGACTGACTAAGCTCCTTGATTGAGAAGCGAAATGTCTTTAGAAACCAAAGAAGTCCAGCTGTTTTCATTCAAAATTCTTTGGAAAATACAGTCGATTGTTGAAACTGAGTGAACGCTTCTATCTCCAGCTACAACAAATAAATAAAAGTAGAGTTTTTCTATTTTTTGTACCTCTCATTTATTCCAAACAAGAAATCAAAAACATAGATGGATATTTTGCTGTCCTATACCATTTTGATAACACACTCTTGTGGGAGTGGGATATCTTGACTCAACTTCTGCTGATTCATTTTTTCTCTTCTAGGGTGACATCCAGCAGCTGCTGATTGTAGCAGATCCCAGAGCAGCCTATGACTACTGTGAACTCTACAGCCCTGACTGTGAAACACCCAGCCATCATGACATCCCGCAGGCTCAGGAACCAGAGGACGTGGTCAGTATCTGTAGGGGGTCCGGACTGGGGCGGGGGGTAGCAAGAGAAGGTTTATGACTAAGAGGAGGAAGTGCAAGAGAGCTTTACAGAGACAGACAGAGAAATGTGTGTAGTAGTTGGGGAAAAAGAGTCTGGAATGATAATTACAGGAGTTTAAAAGTATTTCTTTATACTTTTATGTTTATGAGCTAAAGACCAAAGGAAGAAAGATCCAATAAAACAAAGTATAAGGCTTGGATGAAAATGATGTTGCTTATAAGAAATAAAGATTTAAATATTTGTTTTGTTGAGGAAACAGAGAAAAGTTTAGTTTTATTTAAATGCCTTCATTTCAGCAGCATTAATCTATTCGTTTACAGCTGCTTCAAATTCAGCACTTTTGCATTACATGCTTGTATTTTCCCTAATTCCAAACTACCATGCACATTATATGGGATAAGTGTTTCTTTTTTAAACCAATCCAGTAATTGCTCAAAGAGGAGAAGAACAAAACAATGTCTGATGTGACTCTTTTTTGTCTTTTACTAAAGGAAATTATGTTGGCACATAAAATGCATGGCTGAGTTTGAAATGTAAGTTTTATTATACTGCCTCAAAAGCATCACAGTTTGACTCTTCAACCATAACTGAAACAGAAGGCTTGTGTTTTTCTGTTTTGTGTTTTTTAGCTCATCCGATTCTTCCTGATATTTTCCTTCAGCTTTACACCAAATATCTGATGAGCTCACTTTGGAAACTTTTCCTTTTTTCCTGCCTCGAAGCCCTCGCCCAATTCAGAGTTTTCCTTTGATTTATATCACTAACGAGTTCTGCAGACTCACATGGAAATTTAAGCTTTTTCTTCTCCAGCTATACTTCTAGTACCTGGAAAAGTAGACTTGAGATCTCTGGTGTGAGGGGAAAAAACGTAGAGCCGGTTCTCTTTTCTAAAATATTGGCTGAACAGTGGGTACCAGTGCTGGAAAATGTTGCTTCATCATCAAGTGACTTTTCAGTTCGAACAGCAGGAGTTTGTCAATCCCAAATAGACAGCAGGGAGCAGTTTGGCTTGGAGAACATTGCAAATCTGGTTTATTCACTTAGCTTTTGTACGGTTAAGACCGGAATGTTCTTACATTCCAACTTAGCATATTACAAAAACATACTCTTTCAAAAAATAAACAAAAGCTTCTTCCAAGCAGAACAAATCATTTTAAAACACATTAATTTATATTTATTATAAAAAAGTATGATGCAGTAGGAGGAAAGCTGACTTCTTCTATTTATCTTTTATTAAACCCTAAAGAGAAGGCATCCCAAGTGTGTCAACACCATAAATCTGACTGTCTGGGTCACTTTGAAACCCTTGCCTTCTCTTATTTCCTCCTCAGTCTGTCTGGATTGCCTGGACAGGGCTGCTTCCTTTTGACCTTTTCTCTCTCCAGACTGCATAACGTGGGCCAGGCCAGCAGCAAGCAGTGGCTCTTGTAATATTTTTATTAGCTTAGCAGCTGCCCTGGGACTAATACTTATTCCTCTGCTGCTGAAGTATTGCATATCAGAGGCTGTTCTGTTCACATAATCTACCTCTCTTCTGTTTTGACAGCATTTGGTAAACTAAACTTTTTTTCCTGTTCTTAACTCATTCGCTGCCAGCCGTTTCCTGATCAGTAAAGCCCATCACGGCCAGCGTTTCTCATCGTTTTTACAGTTTTTTTAAAGAGTGACAGAACGTTGCACGATAGGATGATGTTGACGCCAAAACAACCAAAACAAAGCGGAGACTCACCTCTTACATCGGGAAGAATCCGCACGTTTTGAGCTTTATCCGTTCTTTCATAATCCGTTGTTGAATTGTGATCGGCAGACGCGTTTCCGGTTCGCGCCTCACTTTTTTTTACAGCAGCGGCCCAAAAGGATCTCCTAACACATGGATTTTCTGCTTCCTGATCACGTGACGTGTGACGTATGCAGATAAAGATCGACTTTAGAGCTGAGATGTTTGTTTTCACGGTGCGGGGGCTTGTTCCAATGCCCACAGAGTAAAAAATTGCAAAAGACGACTTTAGTCGTCATTGGCAGTGAATGAGTTAATGACAGAAGAAGCTGAATCATTTTATGATATGAAAGTTTTGGGCAGTTTATTATTCTGCAGGTTGTCCCTTAATAGTAGTCCAAAATTTGAGAGAAAATGCAAGAGATATGGGAGATTGTTTTTCCTGATTTACTTTATGAAATGGATTATTGTTTCAAAAATAATTAGGACTATCCTATTACTGCAAGAAGATGGAACTGATCCAAAAAGTAGTCTTTGATGATCTACTCGATAAGCCTTGTGGCTCTGACTCGCCTCTAGTCTCCAGCCTGATGGTGAAAGCTAGAAAAGAAGATTTTGAAGTTTGTGAATCTTCCTTTGAAAGAGAGTGACTGTCTAAGCTAAAGCTAAAAGCAAACTGTAGCTAGCCTGCTCCTTTCCCAACCATTCTGTTGATCGCCTGCCAAAAGTTTCAGTCCCTCCCTTTTTGTTTTTTACTTCACTGACTCTTTGTCCTGTAATGTGATTTACAGAAATTGGAATAATGTACTGTGTAAAAGAGTAACATCCTTCTAGTCAGTGTTGCTTTCATGAACGTGGATTCTTCAGAAACTTACGCTATCATGTTGAGATAAACGATAAAGCATGAAACTGTCTTTTACGTTTCAGGTTTAAGGTGTCATTAAAATAAAAATAAAAATTTTTATCTGAAGAAAATTTGTATTTATAAAAGAAAATACTATTATTAGTTGGAAAACTCTGACAAAGTTAATTCTGTTCATTTCATTGAAAGCTATTTACAGCCACCAATAATGATGGCTCAAAGTGCTGGACACAGTGAAAAATAACCAATTATTAAAATAATGATAAAAACTCACAAAACAGATAAAAAAGATTTTTAAATGATACTTAAACGAAAATAAAACCTCACTAAACATAAAAGTGATAAACTGAGTTGTGGTACTGTGGCATGTCAGCTAGTCCACAAAATACAATAGCAGGTAGACCAGGTAAATGGTCATAGGTCAACCAAATCAAAGGGATCAAACGCTGTTTAAGCCATCCTAAGATATTGAACAACCCTAGCTTTAAATCCCTAGTGTGGTTGAGGTTCGAATCTCAAGTGGAAGTTGTATCCGCAGTTTTGGTGCTAAAATCTCAAATGCACCTTCGCCACGTGACCTAAGTTTGGCCCTGGGGACCACCAGTCGGTGCTTGTCAGAGGGGCGCAGGGCAGGTGTTGGCACATAAGTTTAAAATATTGAAGCAACAAAGTTAAACAAATCAGTAAATAACTTCATGAAGGGTTTGTTGCTCAGAAACAGCTGACCAGTGTAGCGACAAATATAGATTTATATCTATATTTCAAATGTGGCGTAGATTTAACTTGTTTATAATCTTATATTAATTAATCGGGGCATCACCAGTTTTCGGAACTGGACCATTTGATTTAATATCTATATCTTTGCAATGTAATTAGTCTGAGTTAATGCCACAAATTAATCCAAAGGATGAATTCTTGACAGAATGCGCTGAGTATTCCCGAGAAGTACTAGACAAAGATCAGGCGTTATTTACATTTTGTGAATTTATTACAACATCAGCTAATACATTGACAAAAGGATCAAACACAGCTTATAGTTTCATGCATGGAATTAAGAAAATTGTAACCCAAAGCTTTATGGCATTGATCGGAAATAACTGATCCCTAATAAAAGTGTAAATTCGGTGACATCAGGATTATAGAAAAGTAGGGAATAATTTCTAAAAGGAGAACCAAGGAAGGGTGTGTGTGTGTGTGTGTGTGCGTGCGTGTGTGCGTGCGTGCGTGCGTGCGTGCGTGTGTGTGTGTGTGTGTGTGTGTGTGTGTGTGTGTGTGTGTGTGTGTGTGTGTGTGTGTGTGTGGCTCGTTATGGCAGAAGAAGAAAGGGGATCTTGAAGGCTAATGTGAATCTGGGATCAAAATAACAACACGCCATAAAGAAATGGACCAATCTGAATTCACTAATCGGGCTTAGCACAAAAAGTCAGCCAGATGAGATGCTTCACAGACCTTTTTCCGTCACCAAAGAGGCATCCTGTGGGCTGGTTAGGCCGGTCCAGAAGCTTGAATGCGGCCTTCAGGGGCCGTAGGACTTTTTGGCACCTCAGCTTAGGTCAACGGTGTCTGTGGTGTATAGAAGGAGGTGTTCTCCCGTAGTGGCTTGACTCAAGTTTCCTTCACTTCAGCAGCCTCGAAACGTGGAAATCAGATCGTGGGCCCAAATTATCGCAAACGGAGCCGAATCCTCAAACTGTTCCAAATTGCTCTTACTCTTAATATACAAACTCGACCGCCTTCCGGTTTCACGTAGAAAGTCAAAACAAACTAATGGGGTTGCTTCTGATTTTTACCGTATTTTTTGAGAGCTAAGGGCTTAACAAATTTATGAGTGTCAGGTTATCTGGTGCTGGGCCCAGATGACAAGCCCAGTAGAGGTTCGCTTAAGGCATCTTTCTTCTTTGTTCTGCCCCACAAGGTCTGCACTGTGGCTTTATAACCTCCTGGGTCACACCCGTATTTCACTCACTAACCACTGGACACTGGATGGCACTGTGGCTCTTTCAAATAAACTCTACCTTCTCAAAGATGGAAAGTTCATGATCACAATTTAATACAGTTATTCATATAAAGCCTCAAAAAGTATTACTTTAGCATCAAAGTATTACTTTAAACTGGAAAGAATAAAATCCATGTCTTAAAACTGAACAGTTTTACCATTAGCATGAATTTTAACTGGAGAAGCAAACATTGGCAGAGGTTTAATATAAAAGAAAAACACGAAACAAGCAGTTAGGTTTGTAACTGATACGATTTTAACTTAGAGCCCCTTGATTTCTATTTTAAGGGTAAACAACCTAAACACCTTCTTTGATTATAGATAAAAAGAAAAATACCACGGTTTTGATAAAGGCTAAATCCTGGAATCTTCCAGAATGACCCTAGAGAAGTTTTACGAGCACCCGGCCTTGGGGGAGAGTCAGTTATTGGCAGGTTGAGATAAGACAGACCAGGTCCTGATAATGTCCGGCTTAACAAGTCCCTTGGTAAAATTTAAGTTCCTGGGAGAAAATGTAGGAGTTAACCAGAATGCTCAAACTGCGGGCCAGTTTCAAATTCCCCTTTTTATTTTCTTCTGCTAAATGTGAGAAGAAAAACTTTGTGAAGTTATGTTCTCCTTCGTGTGAATGCAAACAAAGTTAATCTGAGGATATAAAATGTGGATTTCCACAACACCGGTGTTTACATTAACATCAAATGGCTTTAATTGCAGGGTGTGGAGGTCAGTCAAATCAGCTGTGTAGGGTGTGCACAAGTTATTTTGGGTGCAGATGGTGTAATGTGCTCATAAAAGCCAACTCAACAATAATGTGGCTGCACAAATGTAGGGAGAGGTTCAGGGTTTAAATCCTGGACGAGCCCTCAGTGATGTGACCATGTAAACGCTAGTAAAAGATTTTGAACCTAATTTGAACTCAATTTAAATAAACAAAAATTAATTAATTATTTTACATCTAAACTGTCTAAAAGTTTTGATCATGCTGTAAGGAAGGTTACATTAAAGGAGATTTCCTTCTCAGCTGGCTGGGAGGCTGTCAGCTTTTCTCCTTTTAAAAAAGCCAAAGAGGGATGTAGTCTTTGTTTAAGATCTGTAAACCAACAGAGTTGCGGAGTCTAAGCTGTCAAAACACTGTTGCGCTGGCATTTGTAATTTAACATCTGCCAACAAACACTATTGAAAGAATGTTAGGCAGTTATTTCATGTAACTAAGAAATGACAATAACTTTTGTTTCGTTCTAATATCGGGAAAAAATGTCTAGATCCAGATTCAGATTTATTTATGTATATAGCCCCTTCTACCAGCTTGATGGAGGCCCAAAGTGCTGAACAGTACAAAAAAAATTAAGAAAGATATAAAAATAGCATACAAGCAATCAATTGAAAAACACAGATTAAAAACTATTTTAAAAAGCAGGTAAAATATGAAAACCAATGTCAGTGGTGTTGGGGGAAAGCTAACCAGAAAAAAAAAAAGTGTTCAAGCGAGACCAAAAAAACACCTGGAGAGATGGAGTTTGCTTTTATGTTAGAGGGAGCTCATTCCAAATGTTTGGTGCCATTACGGAGAAGGCCTGGTCCCCCATTGATCTCAGTTTAGAGCGCTGGACTTCCAGCAACTGCTGCCCAGCAGATCGAAGGGCCCGAGAGAGGACATGCCTGTGCAACGATGAAGCTAGATATGGTGGAGCAGTGCCCTGAACACATAGAGGAGGATCTTGAATCTTGCCCGATGGTTCACTGGAAGCCAGTGCAGGGGATCTAAAACTGGGGTAATGTGATCCCTCCCTCTAGAAGCTAACATTGAGCTAACTGTGCCAAAATAATCTCAAACTCCTTTTGTCAATTGCCAACTTCTCAATATTACATAAAAATGTTTTTATCTACCTAATATCTTACTATGAATGACTCATCTTCACTCTTTATCTAGAGTCTTCTGGCGCTGATCTGTAGCTGGTAACTACCATCAAATTGGCGGATGGGAGGGAGGTGGGAAATTGTTTGTTTTGTAACATGATCACAGGATGTCACTCTTACATCATGTACATTTAAATCAAAATGTAGTAGTGTGAGGTGTGAAAGTCATTCAAATCACCATCATGTGCTGTGCATAAGTAAAATATGTTAGTGTGAATGTTGTATTGTGCAAAAACTAAAACTAACACTCCAAGTTGATAGATCTGAGGTAAAAAGACATTTTTGATCACCCGATTGTTTTATGTTTCATCAACAACATGTTCACGACTCCAACCTAAAGTTTAGGACTCAACAATAATGTGGCTGCATAAATGTAGGGAGAGGTTTGGGGTTTAAATCCCAGATGAGCGACCAGTGATTAAGTGGTAACAACAAGAAACAGACCCACCATGTAGACACGTTGATACATTTAATTTCCAATATGAAACTGCCTTCCTGATTGCTTTCCTGTGTCCTCATTCATGTTTTCACACGTGATGACTAAGAGATTTTTGGTTGTTTTCGTCTTCAGTTTGTTTTCAAAACATCTTGAATTTTTTTCCCTACTAAATGTGTTATTACCTCATTTATTTACAGCAGTGAGTATTATAATTGTGGTTGTTACCCCCTGCTACTATAATCTCTATTGACCCCATCATTTACCAACATGAATTAAGTTAGCAGCATGATAATTCTGTTTAAAAGACCCATTAATGAATGCTGCAGGTTATTGTTGGTACACAAAATAATCTGCAGAGGGTTTCATTGGAACTGCATGAATTCAGTAACATCCTGTTTTGAACAAACAAGACTACTAATTGGTGTTGACTTGGCTATGGGAACTCTCTCTTAAAGAGTTGAGTAAACAGGGAAACATCAAGGGGCGCTGAGTTCATCCATACAGGAAACTGTTCAGTTTTCTAACATGGATGTGAGATTTCAGCCCAGTTTACTCACATGGTGTGTCCTGATTCCATATGGCATGATGACACAAACACTTTAACCTGCATTATGTTGTAAAATTGGGAATTAAATGGTTTTGGGGAAGCGTACACCCTTACATGCCATGTAAAAGGTGCACATCCAATGTGTTGCCTTGTTTACATAATGACATTTATTAACAAATTGCACTTTATTGGATTTTTCTTACAGTACACTAATTATGAGTATGGTGACGTCTATGATTACAAAGACTACAGTGAAGGAGAAATAACCCCTCACATTCCCCCCACTGCTCCACCAAAGACCGAGGTAAACCATTACTAATACCGTTCTCATAGTTGATGCCATGATAACATTAACCCTTTAAAATGCATTACTCTTCCCATTCTTTCTTATTTGTAGTTTTTGTGCTTTTAAAGATAGCATTGGACTTATTTATAGCACATGCCCCACATCCCATAAGCACATCTAAACACTAACAGCATCATCCTGTTGTGTTGCAGACACCTCACCAAGGTGTAGACATCTTAAGCAACCTAATTTCCCCATATTAAACTTTACGTTTTTCCTGTTTTGACATCAGACTAATGCCGGTGATGACTACTACAATGGAGAGTATGAATATACCAAGCTGGATGGAAGTCAGCCTGAAACTCCCACTGAGTCTACAGCACAAGGCCAGGTAGACTTTAAATGTGGAATTTGCAGAGGTGTGGACTCGAGTCATTTGACTTGGACTTGAGTCATTATTTTAATGACTTCTGACTTGACTTGATAAAATCCATAAAGACTTACGACTTGACTCAGACTTGAACGCAGATGACTTGCAACTTGAATTGACTTGCATCTGTTGACTTGATGATGACTTGAGCATATTTTCCCTCTGGGATTAATAAAGTGTCTTTGATTTAATTGATTTTATATTTTAGCACAAAAGTGGCACAACATGGACAAAAATCATAAATCATTCTTCATTCTGGGTTTGATCTTGTACTGCTAAATGCAGCAGCACTTTGTTTAAAATCAAGTTCAGTTGCACTTTACTTTGTTTGAACGAATAAATGAAGCTTTAAGAAGCTTTATTTTTGGAATTCATTTATTATCATTGTCATTAAATTGAAATTGGACAGATGACTAGATTATGACTTGAAAATTCAAAGTTAAAGGGACTTACGGAGCTTTGAATTTTTATGCTTGCGATTGCCCCCTCAGGCCAAAAGCGTAGCGGCAGCTTCAATAGGAGGCTCGTGCACAAGGCGCCCATGCTGTACGTGCACACTCCTTAACGAAAATAACAGCTGAGACGAAGCTCTGTGAAGCTGACCCCCGTCAGCTTCACAGAGCTCTGAGAGCTGATAGTCCCTTGTGTGTGTGTGTGTGTGTGGCCCTGAGGACAGAGGACAGGAGAACGTGCAGCTAATTAATTAGGGCCCAGCTAATTAGGTCTGTACCGTTCTCTTCAGCACAGCCAACAAAGGTTTAAGATGGGTCAATCCTCCTGCATGCTCAGATAATTCCATTCCCTTGCTTGAAAAATTTTTCCAAAATGAAAGTTGAACCCACATCTTTTTTATCTGTGAATTGAATGCCTTTTGGCGAGTCTCAAATAAAAATTTGGGCATCTTACTGTAAAAAAATATATCATTAATGTAAAAAAGAAACTCTAAAATGTATAGAAATGTATAGAAATCATCCAGAATCGAACCCGGGTCTTCTGCACAAAAGCCCGAAGTCTTACAAGGCAAGCTAAACCACCAATGGTGGCTGTAGTATATGTAACATTTATATCCTTGATCACAGCGGAAACGACGTTCAAAGAACGGTTCGGAGGGCTATGCCTGAGCGTGAACGAGCATGAAAAAGCCTGCTCAACCCGAGCAGCTCTCTTTTTCTGTGATTTTACACAAAAATAGGCAATTACAATAAAAATGCCAGGGCTCATTCTACAGGACCAGGGCGTTGCAGGAGAATGTATTAAGACAAAATGTATTATTTCTATACATGTTTTGACTGTCAAACTTCCATAATGCCCCTTTAAGGACTTGGACTTGACTTCCAATTCATTGACTTTGAACTCAACTTGGACTTGGTTGTCTTTGACTTGGACTAGACTTGAGACTTGACTGGAAAGACTTGTGACTTACTTGTGACTTGCAAAGCAGCTATTTGGTCACACCTTGGAATTTGCAACACGTCACAAGTTACTGAGTTTGCTTTATGTAAACAGTTGTTCTAAATCAGTCATTTTACTTACTATTGAAAGGAGAAGTTTTGCATGTGGTGTTCACATGCTGTCACGTAATCGTTTCTCCTGTTGGTGTTTAGTCAGTTTGCAAAAGATCATAATGATGCCTTAACTATGAGTTTTAGTTATAAGGATGTTGGGAAAATGTGTGTTTATTAAAACTTTTCAAAAATGTTTCCACTAATTAAACATTTTGTCTCTGTTCCTCTTTGCAACCCCTGGACCTTTCCCAGAGTTATGAAGGGGAAGTAGAGTACGATTACATCACTGGTGTAGATGAGGTCGGTGTGGACCCCACTGTTCCTGCGAAAGCTGCTGTCCCTGAGGACACCAATAAGAGTGTGGATCCTACAACTGACCAGTACGAGTTTAAGGAATACAACGTGAAGGAGTATGATACCAAGGAGTTCGAAGGAAAAACATACGACTATGGTGAATATGACGAATACGTCCCCACCGATGTCAAGCCTACAACTGAAACGTACGAAGAAAAGTTCGGCCTTGGAGTTCCAGCAGAGACAGACATCAGAGAGAGTGCTGTAAGTGGCTAGGAATGGGGTGTAATATTGTCATGGTCACTGAACGGGTGAGGGGGGTGTCATGGTGGTGATGCTCAGGAATCTTAAAAGCTGTGGCTGCTGGCTTTGCTCTGATGGAGTGTGCTTTCTCTGCTCGTTTTGTTTGTTGTTGTTAATGATTTTAGCTTCAGGCATTCTGCATACACAAGCAAGAAACACAAATACACAAGGAAACACAAACACACACCTTGTCTTCCACAGATAAACAGCTGTCGGCCCAGCTGTCAGCACAGGCTGTACCCTCTGTAACCTTTCGACCCCAGTTGCCCCCGTTGTTTATCGGAGACATACCTTACCCAGGATATCTCACCAATGATCTGTTTGTTTAATCGCATGTCAAATTTTTGCAAATGTTATTTTTTTTTTAATTTGTCAAAAAAGAACAAAACAGAAGTTGCAGAGCTAGTGTCAATAGTAGCTCGACTTCAGGCTTTTCTTTTGCCTTAAGATCCAAATTCTCAGAGGGAGGAAGTGAGATGGCCCTTATCTGGATGTTGGCTTGGGATCTGTCTGCTCTGCTTTAATCTGAACTGCTCTGTTATTCCTGCCTATGCTGCAATCCCAGCCCCACTCTATGAATTTCTCATTAAGTACCTGTTTCCTCTGCAGGCTAAACTGTACCGTCTAGTGGGTTTTGAACACAGTGGGTTTGTGGATTCCTTTCTTGTGAAGTCATTGTATGTGTAGTGTCATGTAACGACCTCTTCATCAGCACACTCGGGGGATTTTTTATTTATTATTATTAGTTTTCATGTCCAGTGGGTCGTTTCTGTTGAAGCTTTTGAAGTCAGGGATACATAACAAAATCTAAAATTTAGTTTTTGGATTAAAAACAAATTTCAAAGATATTTTAACAGTTTTGTTGATGATTATTATAACTCAAATACCCTAAAGACAAGACAATTACTACTCATTGATCACTGACCCGTACATACTGCATGTACATGTACGTAGAACTAGTTTATGGTGTTGAGGAATTTTCATGGTCTGTCTTTTATCTTCAGGTAATCGGGGGTCAGAGTTACTTGGGTCAGAAAGGAGAGAAGGGTGAACCAGCTGTCATTGAGCCTGTAAGTATCACAGGCTGGTGTCCTGATTCCTTTATTTAAGTAAACCCAGGTAAGGTGTTCAAAACAACTTCAACAAGTCAGGCTGGACAGATGAAACAAACTGGACTGATTCAATAACAAAACTCACCCAAAAATACCAAATGACCTCAACCCAGATCAGATTCTAGCCAAAAGCTGTTGTGGTAACACTTTACAAAAAGGGTCCCTTTATTAACGTTACCGTTATTGTTAAGTATTAAGTGTCCTTAAGTTTAGGACAAAGCAGTGGAGATGTCTGCTTAGTAATACATTACATAATATGGTTAAACAGTTGTTAATACTTCATTTAATAGTTTATTAATGCTTAAAAATGCACTAAATAGCATCGATAAAGGGATCCTTATTGTTAAGTTTTTTTTACCAATGGATCATCCATTTACATGTTTAAAAATAAAGCATCTCTGTCTACATCTGAGGAATTGAAAACATGTTGATTCATGAACAATCATTGTGTTATTTTAGGTCATTGAATTTAACCCTCCCACTGTCTTCATGGGTGACCCAGCCAGGAAAGTTGACCATTGAATAGGGTTGATGGTTTATCCCTTGAAGTCCACGTTGCAGGAGTGAGGAGTGAGCCCAGACCCCAGTCCCCAGTCTGGTCCAGACCCCAGTTTAGGAACCACTGGTCTACATCTAGCTCAACTAAACCAGATTTGTCAAATCGTGGTCCAAAGTGGTTTAGATTCACACACCTAATCTCACCTAAGCTAAGGAAGCATTACTAATTCAAACCCTAGAGTGAACTTCATTGCAATCAATACAGAAGCAGCACTCTGAAAGACGACTAGTGAAAAATCTGCTGCATAAATGCAGCTAATAGGTCAATGTTACATTATTTACGTAAACTTTTATTTAGTTTTTTTCTTCATATCTATTTGACTAAAGAATGCATTTTTCCAAAGATACAAATCATCTATACTGCTCCATCCACAATGACAATAACCTGATAATTACAAAACTAAGAACTTTTATTAAATCAATACATATCAAATTTACTTAAATTGATTGTAAAGCTTATCACCAAGCAGTAAAACAAATTGCTTCCAAATCTGGTTTTAGGGAAAACAAACAGATCAATACATTTCTTTCCTTTCTTTATGTGTACTACTTGAGTTTCATATCATCCCAGCACAATGGTTGTACCAAATGGTTTATTTGACTATAAAAGTCCTGAATCAGATTCTCTGCATATTTTCTCAGTAGCGGCTTCTTTTATCTCTAAAAAATCTTTCATGTGTTTGATTTACATCCACATGCATCTGACTTTCATCGATTTAACACTACAGAACCAAAACTGATTGTTTTACCTGGGATTATCTTGCCCACTAATGTGATTTAGTTCTGGTCTTAAAGACCAGACGGAGAAGAAGGGTGAACCTTCTGTACTTTGTCACTAAACAATGACTGGAATTTTAGCCATTATTGAGACCCTGGTACCATCTATATCAGCACAGGGATGGTTTAATGTTTCACATACACACAGATTACATTATGCAACAAATGATAAGTGCATTATTCTTCACCTTTTTACCCTTAAGCAAGTAAACTCCTCAACTTTTCACCCAAAGTGCAAAAATGTCTCCAGATTTCCTCCCCTGCTTCTGATTGCCTGTGAATTTACAGCTGCCATATAATGCTACTGTATCCACTTTTTTTTTTTTCCAGGGGATGCTTTTAGAAGGACCCCAAGGAGTCCCTGGCCCAGCAGTGAGTATCACATTCTCCCATTCTCCTGTCTGCTTCTCACAGATGGAGAACAGCTAAAGAGGGAAAATGTCTTTATGGAAAAACTCAGTCCTGATCGGCAGTGGAGCGTGGGTTGACGGAAACTGTCAAGTTGTGCATTTGTGGATGAGTGTGTGTGTGTGTGTGTGTGTGTGTCATGTTGGGGGAAAGATGGCTGGTTGGGTTGGGGGCTGCTGTATATTTGAGGCTAATTTTCTTCAAACTGATGGTTTCACTTCTGTCTTTGTTGGCCTCTGCCTGTGAAGCACTTGATAAGCTGACTGTGGTGGAAAGACTGCTTAGCCGTGGTTTGGGGTAATATGCTAAATGTACTTGTGTCTGGTTCCAGGGTGTTCCTGGTACCCCAGGGTTGCAAGGGCCCCCAGGTACTCCAGGAGATCCTGGTGAGAGGGTGAGTGAACACTAAAGCCTGTTTCATTGCTCCTTCCACACATTTTCTACCTGTTGCAAAAGTCCAATTTTAAGATTTGTATTTTGCTAAAAGGAGAATAAAACACAAAGAGATCAATAAGTTTAGATTTGTTAGCAAGATCCAAACTTGTCACCAGATTTGGTTCAAAACAAGATAAAATGCTAACTTTAATCCTTAGTAGCTTACTGTTTTTCCAGTATGATGTTTTTTTTAAATGCCTTAGTTGTATTTATATATCATCTTAATGACACGTGCAACAGCATGCATGAGACCGTTCAGCTCAGCTTACCTTTACAGTACTTTAACAGAAACAAAAGCTAGGCTGGGAAATGAGGTCTCTTGCAAACTGCCAACACACCAACAGAGAACGGTTGTGAATAAATGCAGTGCTGCTGTGCTTTGGGATTGCTCAGAAGTTCAATGAGTTCTCTGAAAAAAGTCTACAAAAGCTGCAAATGTCAAATCTTTCTATATAATTTCCCCCCAGCTGTTGGAAATCCATCTAGCTGTTTTTAAATTAGATACGTTTGCCATTATTTTTGAAGAGTGAAATTTTTTATGCCCATTAAGGTAATTCTATGTCTAGAAGTGAGGCCCTAATTGGCTTCCTCCAGTTGTCATTAATATAAAAGTTTTATGGTCCCACAGAACCAGCGTGATCAAACGTGATTTGTTCATTCAAAAGTCACTCTTACTTCCCTTCTTTTGTTCTCCCATGAGAAACTGTTACTAGAGATCGACATGAGGGTTAACAGGAATCTTTTTTGTAGACTTTTGGATTTCCGTTGCCGTTACCGTTTGCCTTTACTCAACGTCTAATCGGATCCTCAATTTATTAAATGCCAAATTCCTCTGTTTCACCCAAACACCACTTCCCTAGTGGTGTAAGGCCTTCATTAACACTAGATGTCGCTGTGCGCACTATCACAAGGAAAGCCACCCCCCTTGGAGTAGGTAAATGGAAACACATGGCATCAATTAGAACCAGTATGAGATTGCTGCACATGTCAAGACTGCAAAATAGATCCTGGTTTCTCAGGAAATAGCAAACACTCCTTAGGCATGTCCTAATATGTTGGGGTCTTTATGTAATGATAGACATGTAAACATGCTAATTTTGTATTGTCATCACTGAGTATGAAGAATGTTTATAAGCATTTATTTATTTATTTGCAGATTCTGTCTAAAATACCTTAATAGTGTTTGGATAAAGTGCTGTAAATCAGAAAACAAAGAGTCTTTTCTGCATCTGGCTTCAAACCGCAGATGTTTTGAGAAACATGTGCCAATGTGATACCACCCTTCACTTCATGGAGTACAATTTGGGTCTTTGACTTCTACATTTCGGTGACATCTTTGGTTTTTCACTTGAGTTTATTTTGCCAGAACTGTAGTGTAGGGGCTGTATCAAACTGAGACCCCCTGGATGGCATGCAAATTCACAGGTTAACCAAACCACCATCCAAGAAACCCAAACCATCTGTCTTCACAAGCTTTAAACTTAAATATTGCTGCTATAAAGAGTTTGTAACAATCCGTCTTAAGCTAACAGTGAACAGTTTCCTGCTCCTACGCCCTATGGTTGAAAGTGGAATTACAATTGTCATAAACAACCCTGCTGCAGCCTGCGGTAGCTAGCATTAACAACTAGCTAACATGAACATGAACCAACTAATACTAAAATAGATCATAAACTAAAAAGATCTACACTGTTGGACAAAAATATTATAACTTACAATTCCAGTAGTAACAAAGTCAGGTCACCATCAGTCCATGATTTTGTAGCCTCCTTTAGTTCCCTCAAACTAGTGTAGGCCACATTGATGTTCACTCTGGTTTTAGCTGGTTTAAGCTAACTTTTCCATATTGAGAGGAGCAAGTTGAGGTGGCTGGGGCATCGGGTCAGGATGCCTCCCTGGTGAGGTTTTCCGGGCATGTCCAACTGGGAGGAGACCCAAGGGAAGACCCAGGACACGCTGGAGGGACAATGTGTCTCGGCTGGCCAGGGAATGCCTTGGGATTCCCCCGAAAGGAGCTGGCCCAGGTGGCTGGGGAGAGGGAAGTCTGGATGTCTCTCAGCTTAGGCTGCTGCCCCCACGACACGACTCTGGATAAGCGGCTGAAAATGGATGGATGGAAGCTAACTTATGTTCTTCTTGTGTTTTTTATTTATGATCCACAAACTGAAAATGCTAATTGCTAGCATTACAGCTAACAGCCATAAATCAGATAAAGAGTTCCCCCTATAGGGCACCTACCCACACCACAAAATTATCAAGTGTGGTTTTTGGTCAGTATCATAGTAATATGAAACTGCTCATGTTTCTAACTCAACAATCATTGGCATCAATGTTAAAGCTCTAGCTTAAAGTACAAAAAAAATAAAAATAAAATAAAATAAAACAAAACTAGCTGTTGCTACTTCAAGAAAAAGGGCTCTACTTTAGAGCTTCAAGTGGCATTTTGAGAAACTGAGCGCATTTTAAAAAAGCTGTTTATTTAAAACTGTTTCTGGTTAAAAAATAAGGTATAGATTTTGAGTATTTTATGGTATTGTAAGTTTACTTCCTGGATTCATGGTCTAATAAAAGATGTGTCTCGTGGGAATCGTTCTTGAAAAGCAACTACAACTAAATCTGTCCGTTCTGTATTTTAATTGTCTTTTGACTTCTCTTTTGTCATTTGAACAAAGATACAAAATTAAGGCAAAAATTAAAAAACAGTGCTATTTCTAATTATCTTTCTAGAAAAAAGGTTGTTTAGTTTATGCTTATACAATTGTTTGATGAGTGCATTTCTTCACTTCAAGAACTGTTCAACAAAAATAATCTGAGGTTTTTCATTTTATTTATTTATTTTTTGCAGCAGCAGCTATTACATTTGATGGATTGTCGTTTGCCCTAAGCTCCAGTTGTTTTGTTTTCACAGTAAAATAAATGTAAATTTGAGATGGAACAACTTTTATTATCTTCCTTTCAAATTCACAGGGTCCCCCAGGTCGTCCTGGTATTCCCGGTTCAGACGGTGTTCCTGGACCTCCAGGTACCATTCTGATGCTTCCAGTAAGTCTGCACATGATCATTTTCTCCATCTGTCTTATTTCCCTTGCTTCCATCCAACTCAGGCGCTTGTTCATGAACTCCTTTCAGTTAGTAAATTTTACCACTCTGCCTCAACAACAGGGCAGGGATCACAGCCTTATTTTCTTTGGGTTACAAATCTCTTCCTTGTAAATGTCAGCTGGTTCAATGGAGTGGAACCAATGACGGAGAGTTTGAAATGCTTAGTGACACATGTTTGAGAGTGCAGGTATATGCGCTTGTGTTTGAGAGGAAAGAGAACTTTATAGGTTTGTCCGAGCACACCAAAAGTGTGAAAACACCCACCAGGGGATGCCTTTAGGTGTACCGGTGTGTAAAGGAAAGCAAGCCTGTTTATTTTTAATTGTGCTTTTTTATATTTTCGTGGTTGACAGTTCCGTGCCGGCGGTGAAGCACACAAAGGACCCGTGATCACAGCTCAAGAAGCTCAGGCTCAGGCCATCCTGTCTCAGGCTAGAGTAAGTATTGCTGCTAAACGTCAGCCTAACATACTGTTTAATCTGCAGTTTGACTTCAGTTTCCTACAAGCACAATATTTACGCTTTAGTTTTATTAGGAATACGGCAATATTCACATTAGACTTTGCGTAAATGTTTAAAAACATACTTGCTTCAAATAAAATCACAATTTAAGGTGAATAACAAAGGAAAAGTCACTATTAAAGAGGCCATCATTTACACAATATGGACCTGTGTCAGGCTGGGTGGTGAGCAAAGCCACAACAGATGTTCACACCCACTCAGGGGTTCTGACAACAGCACAACTGTTGAAAAAAAGGTGACTTTCTGTGCTTTAAGCTCAGTGTGATCTGTCGTCAAACACATGGAGCTCGTTAAGTGTTGCATAAAAACAGAATATTTACACGTTTGGAAGTCTATGGAGCCGTATGGCTCCCAAAAGTCATTTTTACTAATGCCTAGAAACAATTCCTCACCTTACAAGAGCATTAGTGTCAAGCCAGAGTGGAGGAATGGGAGAAAGGAGTATTCCTCCATACTTTAGAATAATACAAAAAGAACAAAGTGGGCCTTCGTTTACTGATTTTTGTGGTAAAGTCATCACAGTGGGGCACAAATGAATTTCCTATTTAGAAAACTTTGTCGTTGAAGAATCAGATTGTAACTAAAGACCAGAGAGCTTTTCTGGCTCATCCATGTTGTGGTTAAATGGTGGTAAACTGTGGACAAGAGCAAAGTAAGTCTGCCCAATATAAGTCTCTACAAAACTTCAACGGAGACTGAATGGTGCTTTTCTCTTTCTTTTCTTCATTATTTGCAGATACTCAACAGTTTTATGACCATTTAGTTCAGAAATTTCTGATTTGATTTCACAAGCCTTTGCTCTCTCTCTCATGCTTCAGTATAGGCATATCATATTTTTCTTACCAAATACCAAAAAGTATTTCAAAATTAGATTTTCTTGAGGCAAGAGCAGACTGAAATTAAACTAAAATAAAGCTAAAGGAGCCAGCATGTGTATGGTTAGCTGTCATAATACAATATTAGATGAAAGAAAGCTTACATCATTGTTACTATTTAAGGTGTACAACACTGAAAATCCATTTTTAAAATGATTATTTCTGATTAAAATCAGTAACTCTGACTATTTCAAGCAGGCTGAACATAAAAATAGTCTCCTACACCTATCTCCTGCATTAGCTTCTGATAGAAAATAGACTATGAAACTAGGATTTGAAAAGCCTGACGGATCTACATCACACTGTGAATTAACATTCATGGACTCACGCATCTTTGACAGGGAAGGTTGTTGTTTTAGCTTCCAGGAAACAGCAGAGAACATCTGGCTAGCAGAAGTTAATTGTTAGCATTAGCAACTCCACCACACAGCAGAACTCCTCCAGGCTTGTGTTATTTGTGGAGATAAAACATCGACGTTGCAGAGCTAACTAACTCAGTGGTAGAGTTCTGTTGCTGTTAGACAATCAGAGGCAAGTTGTCCAACTATCAGGAAATAGGTGACAATCTTCTACTGTAGTTCCTGGAAATTGTGCTGCATGTATTTTGCACCCCTCCCCAAATGTGACTTATTAAAGGTATTCATTCCTTCTAGAGACTTTTGCAAATGTATTGATTAAATGAGTGTTCAACACTTTTAAATCTACTGAACTCCTTTAAATTCATGACATCAGATGGATGTTTTCCGTCTTATCTCTAGCTAACAATGAGAGGTCCTCCAGGGCCTGCAGGCATGGCAGGAAGATCCGGTCTAGTGGTGAGTACAGTTTTGACACGTGTCAATTAGCTTAGCATCAATCGATTTTGCAAACAAATTAAATCAAAGAACACATTTAATGCAATTTTTTAGCTCTTTAGCTTTTATTGTTCCTCTGCACATTAAACAAATTGGGATAATACTTTTCAGTTAAACAACATATATCTAATTTGCATGATTAATTTAAATAAATACAATTTATTTCCAGTTTTATTCTGATATTGCAAAAGAAGCTGTTTTTGTGCTGCTGTGTTTTTCAAACTAAACTAAAACTCTCCTGTTTGGGTTTTCATTGCATTTCATTGCAAAATGAATCACGTCTAAGCCAGAGAGAAAAAAAAACTAAATATTTGCTTTTATTGAAGACATATTTGTTCACCAAACTGGTGTTTGTGCCCATACGTTTAATTAGGGACCGCCTGGCGCACATGGACTCAAAGGTGACAGTGGTGAAACTGGGCCACAGGTGAGATAACTCATCTTTTCCTCCTGTTTTCTGAATTTTTGGAATATTTAATTGAGACATGTTGTTTCTTAGGGACCCAGAGGTCTTCAAGGCCCCACAGGTCCACCAGGGAAAGCAGGGAAGAGGGTAAAAACACTTTCTATTTGGCTGAATGATGTTGTTTGTTATGTTTTGCATTCTTTGCAGATAATTCGCTGTAATTTTATAAATTTCGCAATCTTCAGAACAATGGTATCATTTTAGATCAACGTCTAAATAGAAAAGTCTTTTAGGTTTTAAGCATGGCCCAATTTCAAATTATTCATCTGCATCCAATAATTGTGTCTACGTGCTGTTTAAATGCTTAAACTCATGTTTATTCAGCTGGAAACCAGGTTAAAAACACGTTTATTTTGTGTTTACTGTCAATAAACCTTAAAGACAACAGTTTTGTATTGTAAATTTTATTTTTCCCTTCCTTCTCTCTGCAGGGCCGGAATGGAGCTGATGGGGCACGTGGAATGCCAGGAGAGGCAGGAGCCAAGGTAAAGTGCAAACCAATTTTAAAAAAATAAACTAATCACGAATGGTTTCCTTTTGGAGCTCTTACAGTATTATGTAAGTTTCATTTAAAACTGGTTGAATGCGATATTATTACAGCAGTTTTTTTGTGTGTTTTCTTCAGGGTGATCGAGGTTTTGATGGGCTTCCTGGTCTTCCAGGAGAGAAAGGTCATAGGGTAAGTGTGAAGAAAGTCCATGGCAATACCACAAGCATTAAAAAAGAGGTATTTTTTCCCCTAAAACACAAGATAAGATGATAAATGATGCCTCAAACACTAATCAGAGATAAATAATGAATTTCTGCATTTACCCAGTTATAGGAGTCGGCAACAACTCAATAACCCCCTAAGCAGTGTTTAACCAGGCCTCAAGGCTACTGTAGAACGCCGAGTTTAGTGTTTGTGGAATCTGGACATACATAGAAACAGCAAAGATCACAGAGTGTTATTTTTAGAGTGAATTTTAACTTCATCCTATACCGGGTAATTACAGGGCCACCAGAGGTGGTTCTGTGTCTATATAGCAATAGTAACAACCGTACAATGTTGGCTCGAGCCAGCTGCGGTGACCATGCTTACTTTAGATTGCTTCTTTCTGTGTTACCATCAATTTTCCAAATTTCAGGCCCACATCTAAGGTTTTTTTTTCTAAACCTGTAAATTAGGATCTTTTTCATAGCTGGGTTGGGGTTAGAGAGCTTTGTTGTGACACTAACTCTCCTAATTTCTGCTGATATTCTTCTCCAGGGAGAACACGGCTCCACAGGTCCTCCAGGTCCACCAGGAGAAGATGGCCCAAGAGTGAGCTGCACATTAGTTATGCATGTTGCTCTCGGATGGCTTTAAAATTGCTCTTAAATAACCCTTTTTTTCATTATTATACAGGGTGAAGACGGCCAGGTTGGGCAGAGAGGTTTGGCAGGAGACAGTGTGAGTACATCTGCTGAAGCAGGATGTTAAACTAGAGTTTTACAGTGGAAAATATTTCCATCAGATTTAAATGAGACCATCATGTTATTCCTCACCTACTCCATCCTCCTTAAAAATTCATCCTTGCAGCTATTTAAACGCTACCCTCCCATCCCTCCCTCCTAAGTGTAATGGCATTCCTGTTTGTAGAGAGTTTCTAACTATGACCTTGACACGATAGAGCAGTTTTGCATAACAGTTTTTAAAAAAGTACAATTGGGAAATGTGCTGCTCTGTGATTACCCGTGAGAAAGTTCCATATTCTGCCAAGTGCCGTTCAAATGAACCATGGGGTTGCATGAGAAGCAGTAAGCTCCCCGTCGTACCCAAAAACAGCGCTGTTCGTTTATGGGAACACTTGCACGGTGTTTCATCACACGCTTGGTGTGGGTTTAAAGAGCAAAGAGTTGAACTTTTAGTGCATATGTTAAAATTTCAGAAAAAGGGAAAATGCTTTTGTTTACACTTCACACCTGCCCCTCCCACGGACCACCCACAGGGGGCAGTGCTGCACACATTCAATAACTCCACAGCTATAGTGGCATGATTTATTCTAGGGTAGTTCATAAACACAAAGACATATTTAGCATCTTTTTTTCTAAAATGTTTTATTTTTTCATGAACAGGGTCCCAGAGGCTTACTCGGCCCCAGAGGGTCCCCCGGCCCTTCAGGACAGCCTGTAACTACGACCTTCTCCAATAAATCTTAATCCTCATCCTTCACATAATGTGCGTCCTGTCCTTCAGTGACTTTTATTGGCAATTTTGTTCTTTTCAGGGTCTCTCTGGACTTGATGGACAGGCCGGTCCCAAAGGAAACATGGTGAGAAGCATTTGTGTTTTGTTTATTTTAGAAGAAAGTGGAAAATCAGATTTTTTTAAGGACCACCTAACCGACGGGCTTGCTTCAGTGTTGGCTGGTGACCTTTAACTCCAGTAGCGAGAGTTAGACTTTAGTTTTATGGGATTTTTTTGATGGTTTTTGCAGAATGATATTAGACTTGAATAAATTTGTAGCCGTTGTCATTCAGAATGAATTAATTACTGCATCTTCTGTCAATGACACCTAATTTGTCTGCAGAAATGTTTGTTTATTTGGTTTCAAACAGCTGGAGAAAATATCCTCACAAAGGTCTTTTGTCAGTCTTTATGGAACAGCGTGTCATCTTTGAGGGAACGTTTTGTGTGTTTGGCTTCCGACGAATGGATCCCTGCTGACTAAACGTCAGCGGCGATGTCAGAACGAGTCAGACCACTAGTCAGTCTGGGAGCTCGTGGCTTTGCAGCCTTTGCACTTCCATAAATTAGATGTTTCTGCAAGTGTTTTCATTACCAAAGTTATTCTGATATGATGCTATTTGGAATGGTTAGTGGAGGAGTAGATTAAATATTAAAATGAACTTTGATGATGGAATATAACATTTATATGCCACTTTATGTTTTATTTTAGGGTCCACAAGGAGAGCCAGGTCCTCCCGGGCAGCAGGGCCTTCCTGGTCCTCATGTAATGCTTTTTAATTTGTTTTCTCTGAGTAAACTCCTTTATTCGGAACCAGTCTGATCTCTTTGTCTCTCTTGTTTTCTCCCCCACTGTATATTTTCTCATTCTCACTCTTAATCTCTCCCTTCCTCTCAGCTCCGTGCCTGTCTGTCCTTTTCATCCTCTTTGCCATGTTGACAGTGCAACAGGGAGCTGTATAATCTCCAACGATCTTCCACGTTCCTGGTTTCTGAATCAGATTTTATTTTCCTTTTTGCTCTCCTTCTCCCCCCTTCGCCCTTTTTTCGCCCTTCTTTCTTCTTTTTTAACTTATGCACTTTCTGTCACAAAACTTTCAACAGAAAAGAGTGAATGCTTTAAGAATGCTAGCATGGATTTATCAGCTGCTGATGATATGTTGCATTGAACACATAACCATCATAATGGTCGCAACGGTTTTCCGTTTTGTTATTCGGATTTAATGTAAATCAGGATGCCCAGTATTTTAGCTAGAGCTGAATGACCACTGCCAGGTGAGATTTCGAGTCCTGCTGAGTGTGACCAGAGTTGAGTTTTTGTACTGGAAAGTATGAGTAGAAACCTGCACTGATGCTTTGGAGGTTGAATAAATAAATTATTCACTTAACCACATCCACATTGTTGCATTCCAGTAAAAGCAACAGGCTAATATTTTGAACATATTGCTAACACAAGCACTATAAAATGTATGCTTAACTTAATTCAAATGTACAGTCTCTGTTTTTCTGTCATATAAATTCCTTTTTCTTTTTTTTTTGTCAATTAGGGTCTCATTGGTCCTCAAGGTCCAATCGGGCCTCCTGGTGAAAAAGTAAGTGAAGAAGAAACTTGGAAACACTTTGGTCTGCTTCTCTGATAAGTGCATGTTGCAGTCAAGAACTCATAAGTGATTCTGCAGATCTGTGGCTACGTTTTAATGCATCTACCGAACTCCTCTGAAGGCAGGAACTCGTATAAAAAAGCATTTTATTGGCTTGAACATACTTGGTACATGAAAAGCAGTTTGTGGTTTTGAAATATATATATATATATATATATATATATATATATATATAGAGAGAGAGAGAGAGAGAGAGAGAGAGAGAGAGAGAGAAGAGAGAGAGAGAGAGAGAGAGAGAGAGAGAGAGAGAGAGAGAGAGAGAGAGAGAGAGAGAGAGAGAAATGTCTAACATTTTAAATAGATGTGCTATTCTGTCTACATATTTATTGCTGTATCTTTGTAGGGACCTCAAGGGAAGCAAGGTCTGGCTGGACTTGCTGGTGCTGATGGTCCTCCTGTAAGAAGCACATCTGATGTATTTTTCTTCTTGCGTTTGTTCAAATGAATCCCAATGATCAGTCGCTGAATTTGCTTTCATAGGGTCACCCGGGAAAGGAGGGTCCTCCTGGGGAGAAAGGATCAGTTGTAAGTTGAATAGTTTTCTTCAAAAGTGACTTGAATGACATCACATAGACTGGCATGGATCTAAATGTCTATGCTGATGACAAAACTGATGTTCTATGTGATAAACGTGGCACTAACAGCAACAACAACAACAATAATAATATAAAGTAAACCAATTATGTTTTTTATTTACCCAGCTTTTGTAAGAATTTTGATATATCGTCCAATGCATGTCGGCACCATAAGGTGCAGTGTGTAAGAATAACGTAGGATTTCTACAATACCAAAACAATCTAATGTCTCAATCCTGTTAAAAACATAGTTCATTCTCAGCTGGATGCAGGAGTTGTCCTTTTTTTTTTTCCCTTTCAAAATGAAGGAAGGAGGGACGTAGCTACAGTTTGCCATCAGTGAGTGTGAGGTTGCCATGTCTCCTGTGAGCTAAGAATGCAGTGCTGGCATTTGTAACTAGACTACGACCCGCAAAAAGCTCCAGAGTTGATTAAAGAACCAAAGCCAGTAACAGGAGTGACCCAAAAGTTATATCTTGTACCCCTAAGAAGCCACATCATGTTTTTGTATTATTCTAATATCGAGCGAAGCAGGCTAGAGGTTAAAGTTCAGCTAACAATGTTAACGGTAAATTCGAAGCAAACAGTCAGCTCTTAAAATATCTCAAGCTACTTTTTCAATTACAACTCATATTACAGTGAAACGTGTGTGTGAAGTGAATAATTAGTCAAACGTGGTGTTTCACTTCCTTAAATGAGTCGTTCATAGCTATAGCAGCAAGCTACAGGCAGCTAGATGGTAAAAACACTTCCTCAATTACCGTAACAAGTGCAGTAAGTGCTCCCTACCATAAAACACCTAAAAGTGCTAACACCAAATATGACAATGCATTTATCTACTTATCAACTTACTGTGTGTGTGACTCATCTTTGCTTGTTATCTAGAATCTTCTGGTGCTGATCTGTAACTGGCAACCATGAGACTCACAAAACAGGAGTGAGCGAGAGACTGCAGTAATCAAATTTAACTACAGGATGTCTTCTAACTCTATTCTTACACGCTGCACCTTTAAGTGCAATTTCCTAGCAACAGACTATGGAAATATGGATTAAATCCTCTCACTATGTAGTTAAAACAACCAACAGGAGGAAAGGCTTGACCAATATTGTTTTTGATTTCTAGGGTTTTCCTGGTCCAGTGGGATCCATCGGTTATCCCGGTCCTCGTGGTGTCAAAGTAAGCTCCATCTCCAAAAACCTTCAATACCAACATCATTTGTTTTCTGTTTTTAAGTTTGTTTTGCTCACTCACAGGGAGCTGAAGGAATCCGAGGCCTCAAAGGTGACAAAGGAGAAAAGGTAAACGCCTACTCAAACTCCTCAAGACGACAGTCACGTAGAAATGAACCTTTTTGAAAATGTTGTGTTTGTTTTAAGAAACTTCTACTGAATTGGGCAAGTGGAAAAACCATTAAAGGCCCATCAGGCTGGCGGCTGAGCCCTCGTGCCACTGAGTTGTAATGGAGCGTGAAACATCAAACTGAGACGAGATTGTTTAGCAGCACAGTTTCGGTGATTGACCTTAAGAGCTTTCTGTAGATGCCGAAGCTCCGCCATCATAACATAAAAACAAAAAGTTTGCATTCACATTCTTGACTCACAATCCAATAAATATATATAAAAGCACAGTTTTCTTACTGATCAAGATTATTATGAGGCAAGAATTACTGTAAATTGTGATTTATTGTCAATTTTACTGATGCTCTGAGTACAACGGTGAAAAAAAAAACATTTTAAAGTGTTTATTTCTTTTGAAGAATGCAACTTAATCCACTAGATGTCAGCAGAGTAAAACAGACAAATGACAACAAAGCCACATTGTTTTGCTTAGATGGTACTGAAGCTTTCCTCAGATGGCCACTAGATGTCAGGATTAATTTTTCTTTTTGAGCTTTGAATCTCTTGAATTTGAATTTGTCTTTCAATAAATTTCTGTGGTTTATCAATAATCGGTCAAAAATTAGTCAAGGCTAATTTATTTATGAAGCTAATTTAGAACAACTGCTAACAAATATAATAAACTAGTTGATTTCATTTATTTCTGTGGTATATTTATGTTATGTTTATGTAAATATGTGAAAAATGGTAAATATGACCCATCACTCAGCTGTGAACAATCCTGCTTTAACTTCCAGGGAGAAGATGGGTTTCCTGGGTTCAAAGGGGACATGGGAATCAAGGGGGACAAGGTATTTGATTGTTTTTCAAATAAACGTCTATGGCTGTAGTGGAAAGAAAACATAATCACAAATGTTACATCGGTTTTCTCTGCTCTCAGGGCGAGGTTGGTGTAAATGGACCCAGAGGAGAGGACGGTCCTGAGGGTCCCAAGGGGAAATCGGGACCAAGCGGAGAGACCGGTCCGTTGGGTTTAGCTGGAGAGAAGGTAAAGTTCAACCCTGACAAAGGACTTACGGACTTACTGTGCTTAATTTATTTTGTGTGATAACAAAGAACCCTTCTACGGAAATAAAATAGAAATTTTACTTTTAATTTGTTATTCAAATAAATCAACTGACCGGTTACATCATCGTCTGCCCACAACAACAAGGTGAAATAAGATTGTGCACAGCAATCAAATATTTGTGTCAAATTAGGTTTATAGCTTTTTTAAGACTCCCAAAATCTTTGATGTTGCAGTCAGAATTTAAGTTTTTTTTTTCTTCTTAGGGAAAGCTTGGAGTGCCTGGACTGCCTGGATACCCTGGAAGACAAGGCCCCAAGGTGTGTAACTGGTGTCATATATCCTCTCCTGATCAAAGGAGCAACATTCAGTCATTATTCATCATTGAAAAAGTTCTACAAGCAGCTGATGACAGCAGAAAACTGTTGTGTTAAATATTTTTCATTACAGCAAGGATTAAATAAGGCCATCTGTGGGGTTTCACTTATGTACACCTCCATTGATTAGGAATCTTTTTTTGTTTGCAGCCCTACTGATCCAAATCTGCCCGTTACTAAACTTTGCCCATCATGCCTTTCTAAAATCTGCTGACTAAAGCTTTGACCCGCAGACACAAACTCAGCCCGACACCTACTGTACACTCCCCATGACTCGTACAGGGAGCATAACAGGCACGGTCATCCCTTGTAGTCGTCAGCTGTCCTCCCTCCTTAAACCACAGCTGTTATTATCTAAGAGTCTCGCTCTCCTTGTATCGCAGCGCTGCTGACCGTTCTGCTGCTGCTCCACTATCAGGATGTGCTGCTGCAGCTGGTTCCTCTCTGCTTCTGTCAGCACTGACATCTTGGCACCGATCTGACCCGCTTTCGCAGCATTCAAGTCGGCATGGCTCCAACTCTGTCCTAAAGTCAGCCAAACCTGAGCTGAGTGCATCTCAGAAATTAGGCTCAGGAGGGTTATGTTCCTAATTCATTAATCCCAGCAAGGCAGAACAAATGAATTAATTCATATTATGTATTTCTGCTCATTTAGTTTTAATTTGTGACATAAAATATTATCATAAGTTAAAGGTGAAATGAGACAAAATATAACAGAGAAATAATCACTAAACAGTTTAATGTCGCATGTTGGAAGGAAGGTTACATTGAAACAGATGGGGGCGGGGGGTCAGGTTTCCTCCTTTTAAACAGTCTAAAAACATAGCCTTGGCTTACTATCTGTGAGCCCATGAGGTTGCCAAGTCTGCACCGACAAACACTGCTGTACCAACATTTGTTATTCAACGGTCAGCAAAAAGCAGCAGCTTTGTGAAGAGAATGTTAGCCAGTGAGAGGAGCAGCCCAGAAGTTATTTTTTTTTATCCCTAAGAAGCCAAAGCATCTTTTTGTTTTAATCTAGTATCAGGGGAAGAAGGCTAGAGGTTGAGCTAACAATACTAACGGTGAATCAGCAACAAATACTCAGCTATTAAAAAAATTCCAACAATTACCAACAACTCGACACTATAGTGCAATGTATTTATCTACTCAATCTACTGTGTATGAGTCGTCTTTGCTTTTCATCTAGAATCTTCTGGTGATGATCTGTAACTGACAATGGGTGAGGTTAAGCATCAGTGTGTACAGTCGTGTCATACCGGTTCTTTTCATTTCTTCAGCTTGGCCCAACTCTGTTCCAACGGTACGATATGATACGTATCACAATACAATGTATCACGATATATTGCGATACATTCAGGCAAATGGTGAGATTTTTTTAGCCAGGATGTATTGTAGGAATAGTCAATAAACAGTCCAAACTGATACTTAACATGTTTAACACGAGGTATCTGAACCATAACAGAGAATTTCAATGGTGGAAACAAAACCCATTGCACACTGCTGCCAACTACAGTTGGCATTTGAATTGCACCAAAAATGAAATAAAATACACAAATGTTTGCTTGTAAACTCTTCCAAAAATTAGATACACAGCTTTTGTATATCGATATAATATCGCACGAAAAAATATGACGATACATTGTCATATCGATAGTTTTGATAAACCGCTTTAGAGTTTATTTAACCTTTATTTATCCAGATGAATCGATTGAGAACTAATTCTCATTTACAGTGACCTGGCCAAGAGGCAGCAGCAACAGACACGTAGTTAGCTTTACATCAGAGAAAAACAGGTAAGAAAAAAAATGCAAGATAAAAATAAGATAAAACAATCAGACATAAAGACAACGGACTGTTCTCATTTGCAATATGTACAAGCAGTCTAAACAGACTTAAAACAATCTTTAAGTACTCAGAAGCAGGCACATATCGATATGAATATCAATACAATATGCCTGGAAAAAATATCACAACATGTTGCCATATAAATATTTTCCTACATGCCTACAAATGTATCTTCCAATCCTTCGGCTGCCATACACTGAGAAACGTCTTTAAAAATGTTTATTCCTTACCGATCCGTCTAGCTCGGCCTGAATGTGGCTATTGCCAAAGATGGTGAGGAATGTTTGAAGCTCTATGGGTGACCTATCCTTGCTGCTACTTGCTGGAATTCTCTCACATCCGTGTACAACTAATGATATTACAAACAACAAAACTCTGGGATTTGTTTCGCTTGACGCAAGTAGTGACACATTTCTGTCCCCCAATCAGTGGACCGTGTTGTTTTGATGCTCCGCCCTAGCCATACTGCTCCATTGTCCTATAGACCTACAAAATAAGGGTATGGACAAACATAACAGCGGCCCAGACTCGCCCTATCTTGTCCCACATCTCACAGTGGAACTGAGCTATTAGCCAGGAAGAGGATTTCCCCCCTTCCTCTGTCAGCCTCTTTTGGCTGCTGCCCCCATCACTCTCTGTTAACAGCTTCCTCACATCGTTAATTCTGGATGCCTTTTGGGAAAGCATCAGCAGACTGCCTTACCTCTGTGGCACAAGTCATGCTTGCCCAGTACCTGCTCTTCTTTCAGTTTGCTGTAACGGCGCCTCTGTGAAAAGCAAATTAAGCACCATAGCTCTCCCTTTCTTGCTGTTTGTACAATGTTGGGGTGTTTGTAGCAGCTTTGCCCATGCAACATTGTTGTTGTGTCCTTGCCTTTTCTGCACACGTTCTTGTTATAGATTTATATACACAAAAAACAGCACTATGATTACGTGCTGTATCAGGGAATGTTTTAAACACTGACCACATAAGCGCGTGACATTGGTTCGTAGCTGAGGCTAAGGCATACTTGACTTAAGCTAAGGCTATTTATGCTGCTAAAGTCTTCAAAAAGTAAGGTTATACTTCAGGCTTTATGCTAATCTTTTAATTTAGTCAACAGTAATCGTTGTACTAGTATGTGTTTGACTGGCGCCGTTGTTTCTATCCGGGAGCACAGCCTGCGAAAAACAGAACTAATGTGCTGATGGGTATCAAAGAGTTTCACTGTTTTCCTGCACTTTATCTCTCTTTACTCCTACAGCTTATTTTGTTCTCTGTGTTTTTCCTAACTCTGCTAAACACCCAACCTAACCTCTGTCACTAACTGATGCAAGAGCTGTTCCTTTGAACATGATCAAATTATGAACCTTGAAAATGAAGAAATCCTATTTTATTTGTAGTTTAGAGGAATGAAAAAAAGGAAAATCTTATTGTCAGTTACATTAATTCACGTTTTTTGTCTTCCTTTTTCTGATCTAATTTATTCTTGCATTGCAGGGTTCCAATGGCTTCCCAGGATTCCCTGGGGCAAATGGTGAAAAAGGAGCAAGGGTGAGCACAAATATGTCAATACTGTACACATTCAGTACCTCTAAGTTAGTTTTACACAACATAAGGATGATGAAGTCGTGTAGATGGTCTGATTGTCAATCACAGAAGGAAGAGTGCATCTCAGGGCTCTCACTGATAAAAATAAGTTCAACAGCAAGTCATTTGGCTGAATGTTTGACATGAACCTAAATCGCGTGTGATCATTTTGAACACTACATGTGTATGAAGTGGGACATCTGGAACATCTCCTTTCTAAAACTACCAATCAGCTGGTTTATTGACCCACTTTCTCCAAGGAAGACTTGAGTAAAATCACTCAGGGTAGTTAGATCTTGTGCAGCACTTTTAGTAGGAATCACGTTGGCGAGTAGCCTAGAAATCTAGACAAACCAGAGCGGGAGCAAAATATTTTGTTCTGCAGATTGGTCTAGCCACAATCCATTGTAGCCTCAACAGGTCTACTACTGGACCGAACAGTTTTGTGTATCATCATCATCATCATCATCATCATCATCATCATCATCATCATCATCATCATCATCATCATCAACAACAACAACTTTATTTATATAGCACCTTCCAACTGCCAGAAGGCAAACCAAAGTGCTGTACATGTGGAGGTTGTAGACTGAATAAGTTAAAAACAATAGCCTTTATTCTGTGATTAACAGGTTAAAATATTTGATTTATTTCGTAATGTAGAAGACAAGTTTATCTAAAATGCCATTTAGCTAATGAGTGAGAGTTAAAATGCACTGCAGTTTAAGATCGAGTGATCTGTGATAGATTATTCCTGCCTTGTCAAGACGACACAAAATTTGCTTATGAAAAGTGCTTCTGATGTATTTGCCTAAGTATTATCTTTTATGTTTACAGTTTTATCTATTTTTGGAGACCAATTGCTATTCTAGAGAGTGTTATTAAACGTTTTTAGCTGGGTTGGCATTGACTAGTCAGGTCTGAGTTGGCGCGAGGGGAAACGCAGAGCTTCCACTCATTCATTAATACAGTGGAAATGGCTGAACTCATCGTGCATGCGTGGTTCCTTCTCTATTCCCTTTTACAGGTAAAAACTCAGACTGTAATCCGTTTAAATTTATATTCATGTTTTCTAAACATGGGAAAGGCCAGGGAAATGTTTGCAGGAAAAACTGAGCAAATAAAGCCAGGTTAGAAAGTCCAATGTGCTAGAGTAGGTCCCCTGCTGGCCGAGTTTCATGATGGCGGCTGTAGGGAAGGTTCTAGATTACATCTCCACATTTTCTAGTGAGGTAAAAAAAGGTGTTAAAAAGCTAAACTGTGCTTTTATCTCTTATATAAAGAAAGATCTTGTTGTCCATACTGCTTTGCATAATTCCGGAGGATAATAAGCAATGCGGTTTAGTTTTATTTTGTATGATTTTCTTGCACATAGAGTAATTGTAATGCAGAAGTTTTGCCTTATGTTCTGAAAATTCATTAATACAGTGGAAACGGCTGAACTCATCGTGTCTGCGAGGTTCCTTCTCTATTCCCCTTTTACAGGGGTATAACATACACACATTAAAAACATCACTGACACAATCACAGCCAATCACAGCACTCTATGTTTGTAGAAAGATACTGGGCGGGCTTGGCACCAGAGCTGCGATGAAGAAAAACTACAAAGATGGCATCAGCCTGGGAACGATGCTCATTTGAAATTGCTTTGGAATCAACTTTAGACCATATAGTCTTGAGCTTTACTTTGAAACATTAGCAGATTGAAGTACTTGTGTCCTTTATTTTGAAATAGGGTGTATTTGCTACTTCACTTTGTGCTTTGCTCTGATTGGTCATAGCGCTGTCCAATTGCATGCGGAGACAGTTTGAAAGACAACAGCAGATTGTACTACTGCGCTCTGTCTATGGGTCATGGACAGACTTCTTAGTTGGTGAGGGGTTTTACATCAAACCTCAAATGTGTAACAAACCGTAAACAAAATGAAAAATTCATCCAGATTTAATTTTTGCAGTTCTGTTGCAAAATCCAATGAAGTCTCTGATTGTTTGCAATTTGACTTCACCAACCCCACCAAAATGGAATGCTCCTTTCTAAATCATAGATAAGATCCAGACTCCTGTGACATATTTATTTTGCAGGGAAATGATGGAACAAAAGCATTAAATGTCTCATTTTTGTTGTATTTTAACATGTTTTGTTGAGTCAAAATGTGCACTGACTGAAAATGCACCATGAGGTTCCATATCAGCTACAGATCCTAGTTAGCATGTTTCTGAACTTCATTCTTTTTTACATTTTTCAAAAAGCAGATATGCAAACATCATAATCATTTGTTTTATTACTTGTATTATTCCTGGCCTTGTGAAGTGAAAAGGACCTCTCCAGAGCGTTAGCTTCTGAATTCTACCGTGCGAACGAAACTGTTGAGTCACTCAGGCAAAAAGGGTTACAGCTGAATGGAGGACAGTGAGGGATGCTGAAGGATGGGCTTTGTTATGGACAAGCTCATCTGTTCTCTCAGACACTGAGATGCAGACACGTCTGGCCCCAGAATTCCTGAAGTGACAGGTAGTTCCAGCTGTCAAGTGCCTATGAGCAACCACTTACCACAGCGATCTTATTATTTATTTATTTTTGTCCAGTGATGCTCTGATGGTTCTATTTCATCCATGACACTTGTACCTTCAGCAGCTGCTGCTGTCTAGTGTTTAGGTTCATTTGGAAATGCAAATTAGAAACATGGCCGAAACATCTGCACACAGAATAATTAAAAACTAGTTTTGTTTGAAATCAAATAATTTCTTTTTCTTTTTCAGGGAATTGCTGGAAAATCCGGCCCCAGAGGGCAACGAGGTCCAACTGTAAGCAAATCATCTGTCTAACTAAACACACAAGCTGAAATCATAACAGTATTTGTGTTTACATGTTTTGTATATTTTCAAGCAGTTAACATCAATTTTATTCTTATTTGGATCTGATTTTACTCATGAAATTAATTTATGATTAACAAAGGGTCCCCGTGGAGGACGAGGAGCAAGAGGACCGACAGGAAAACCAGGTGCAAAGGTGAGATGATTAAATGTTTTAATTGAGAAACACAGATTTATTATGAATCCATTAACATTTATGGTTTTGTGAAACATCTAAATTTTTTTATGCAACTGGATTATGTCCATGTGTTACAGTCTGTGAGGTGTGAGAAAGTTTAAGATGCTTCTCTGTGGCTTTTCTTCCTCCACAGGGCACCTCCGGCAGCGATGGACCTCCTGGCCCACCCGGAGAGCGGGTTAGTGTTGGATTTTATTTCATCGTTATCTTGTGTTTTGTTCTTACTCTTTCTGCAGTGACAACAGAAAACACATCAGGAGCTGTATGTCTGAATCTAAAGTCAAAGTCAGTTGAAGGTCTTTGTTGCATCAAATTCCAACACACCAGAGGCTGAACTCAAGTTATTTATTGTTTATTTGTTTTTGCAAGATAACGTCATTGGGACTGGAGAAAAAGCTACATTTACTAACTTAATTGCAACCTAATTTCCAACTAAATTGTCATTTTGTCATATTTTTCTGATTTCTTTTTGCTGTTTAGGGACCGCAAGGACCACAGGGACCTGTCGGTTTCCCTGGACCCAAAGGACCAAATGTAAGTAGCTCCTGTCAAACTGTCAGTGAGCTTTTACTACCAATAACAAGGCTGACCCTCCTCTCATGAGCTTTTCAAATTGTTTTACATTTATGATGTTGTTGATTTCTGTCAAATTGTACTACGCCAGGGTCCAGCAGGTAAAGATGGGCTGCCCGGTCACCCTGGACAGAGGGGAGAAACGGTCAGTGTATAACTTTTTTAATAGAAATTCTGACTGTCATTCTGACTCCTGATACAGTTTAGATTAGTCACACACACACACACACGCACACACACACACACACACACACACACACACACACACACACACACACACACACACACACACACACACACACACACTCACACACACACGCACGGGTTTATCGTGTCTCGTGGGACACATGTCCAGGAGGTGAAATGTGAGGACTAAAGCTTTAGGTTTAAATCTGAGATATAGGCTCTATTTTAACTTACAAACATGTTTTTGGGACTAAAACTTTTGCAGAAAGTATTAGAAAACTCCAAGGAACTGAAAATGAAGCAATGACTCATTCAAACAATGAATATTGAACAACTGCAGGTACATCAAACAAAAACTACTCATTAAATGGCATGTAAAGGTGTATATTAAATCAGGTGATTAAAAAGGTTTGTGTACATACAAATGTGGTTTACAAATGTAGAAATGAAACTTTTAATTTCATGATCATAATTTTAAAAATATTCCCTAAATTAGACTATTTGTAAAGGAAACATTTGGAATGGGAGTCACACTACATAGTTATAGTGCATGTTATTTGACCTTGCAAAACCTTATTGATAGAATATTTTTGCTTTACTTCAATTTCACACAGATTGTCTAAAATGCTTTAATTATATACATTACACACAGTTCATTAGAGAGCATTAATAAATTATATACCATCAATAAAGCACTATTTCAACATCTCATCAGGGGGTAGGGAGCAGGGGTCTTCATAAGTAGTTTCTGCTCGTTAGGCAACAATAGGCAGCTACTGTTTATAAGCTTGACTATCCCAGAAGCAAAATGTCTTCAAGCAACGTCTTTGGATTACCGTGACCTGGATGACTCACAACCTTAACCATCACATTTTATATGAAATAGAGCAAAAATTTTTATGTTAATAAAATGAAAATTATTATGTTTACCTGAAAGCGCAGTTGTGTTTTTTATTTTATTTTTTTAAATGTCATTCGGTACCAGCAGAGACATATATAGGAATAATTATGCAACTTGATGCACGTTGATTATTGGTACATGTTTGTCTCAGATTTTCACTCATGTTTTTGAAACATTTCAGGGCTTCCAAGGAAAAAATGGACCCCCTGGACCCGTAGGAGTGGTTGGACCTCAGGTACAAATAAAACATTGTTTGTTTGTGTGTTAATTGTTCTTCCTCGGTGTGGATCTGTGGTTGTAGAGTCGGGACATTTCAAAGTTTCTCTGTGTACCAATAGCTCTTAATTAAAAAGACTGGTATGCAAAATCTTGCTACAAGTAGTTTTAAAACATTGTTGAATAACTCAATTCAATTCAATTGAGTCATTCATTTTTTTAAACACTGAACCTTTTTAACTTGAATCTTATTAAGTTGAATCTGAACTGGATAAAATTATTTTTGTCTTGAGGTTCACACTCAGGGCTGAAACGCAGTAATTACTAATGTTCTGTTCACATAAAAGAGTCAACATGAACACCTGGCTTATGGACAGTTCTATCTATTGTTGGTTCTGTGGTCTTTTGACAGGGACCGACTGGAGAGACAGGACCAAGTGGAGAGCGAGGACACCCTGGTTCCCCTGGTCCACCTGGAGAGCAAGGTTTACCAGGAGCTGCAGGAAAGGAGGGTGGAAAGGTGAAAATAAATGCATTTGTGATACCTGTTCATTTGTATCCATTAAAAATTTACACTACTGAACTTTCTTATTTTCTCTTATTTATTGACCTTGGCCAAGTCTCTTTCACATATTTTCTTTAAACTTTAAAAACTTTAAAAACTTTAAAAGTTGTTTCTTTATACAACCTGTGCAAATTCATGCCCATATTTCCATCAAATGCCATGCAAAAAAAAAGAAAACACACATTTTAAAATGTCTATTTTTAATTAAGGGAGATCCAGGTCTTCAGGGTCCTGGTGGCAAGGTGGGGCCTCCTGGCCTTAGAGGTTTCCAAGGGACAAGAGGTCTTCCAGGAGCTATGGTAACACTCTTTCCCATTTCACCACCTTCATTTATACGTATGAAGCATGCAAATTGACATCCTGGTTATCCTCTCAGTTGATTTTTAGCTCTAAACATCAGTTACCAGACTAACAACCTGCTGGTCAACCAAATGTCAGGCTTGAGAGTTGTTCATGATGAAATAGCGTACAACTGGCTCACATAAAACTATGAGAGGAGTAAGCAACAGAATATTGACAAGTACTAAAATTAAGTCAGTAGTTTTTAAGCAAGTTGCTGCAAAAAATGTGTCATCATTTCCACCAGTGCAAGTTTAGGCGGCCCTTATTTCATAGACTTGTGCAATTAATTAAAGTTGTGCAGGTGAATTTGTTTCATTTTAATGGATGTCTTCCACTTTCAAACATGTCATGTGACTATGTTACGTGTAAATTTTTCTTATTCTCCCCCAAAAAAGGGGAGAAAACAGTTGAAGGTGAGAGAAGAGGGCTATTAGAGGCTGCATGAGATCTGTGTGAGGGACTGTGACCAGAGCTCATTTCAAGGCTGACCATTAAGAGAGCATGCAACAGCGCAGAGCAGACTTATTACAGCCATTGTGTTTGTCCCATGTGTGCAGAGGGATGATGTTCCTTTAATAATGGAAGCACACACACCAAATACAGGCAAACACACACACACACACACACACACACACACACCCTTTCATGAGTCTATTGGGTTAGTGACAGCAAGTATAAATTTCTCCTTGTTTTTTATAAAACCCCCACACATACCCCCACAAATGCGTCCTTATCCCATCTTGAGAAAAAGGCACGGTGGTAATATTTGTGCCAAAAAATTACTTCATGAGCTCAGCATCGAAAAATGCTTCTAGCCTCTTACTGCACTGTGGAGAAATGAGCCAGAGAGGTGGGGAGCCTGCTTGGCAGCCTCTGCACCCCCTGGCTCTGCTGGATCCTGTAAATGAGTTTTTATAATAAAAGTCTTTAGCACCGTCAGTCAGCTGTGTTTTCCACATGCAGCCACAGCCTCCTTGTGCTGTGATTCAGCACGGCCATTGGCATTCAGAGGGCTGGAAACTCAAAGCGATGATAAGGGTTTACAGATAGATGGACTATAACTCAAAGTTGTGACTCACTGTGGGCTTTAGAACCTTTTCATCTCCCCTCTCTTTTCATATCCTTTGAAGCTTGTGTAATGACTTCTATCACATTCTTTATATGAATACGCTTACAGGTTCGGCTAGAACATCATTTATTAAACAACAGACACTTTACCTCTAATAGGGAACTGAGTTGCAGCCTAATGAAATGTTGGAAATACATAAATGTGTGTTTAATTGTGTTAATACTGAATTAGCACTCTGGTTTTTGGACCTTGGGCAAATTGCTCTCTGATTGAGGGTTTCTTGCTTTTGTTGTCATCAGATGTTTACAAACGTGATCTTTTGGCTATCTTGATGTAACTTTTCTGCCCCAGCATAAAAATAATCTACACATGATGGGATGGTTGAATTTTTCTTTTTCTTTTTTTTTTACATGCCTCAGGACAGATGAGAAAACGACTAGTTAGAGTAGAGCCAAGACCCCAAAAAAACCTGATTGTTGGTTTGTTAAAGTTAAAGTACCATTAGTCTTCAAACACATCTCAGTATTCGACCCATCCCCATGGGGAGCTGTGAGCTGCAGGTGTGTCCACGCTCGGGTACTATTTGATGGTTTAACTCCCCAGTTGAACCTCCTAACTGTGAAGCATTGGATCCCAAGTCTTCAGTATGACCCGACCGTGGATTTGAATCCACAATCTCTCAGTTCCAGGGTGGACTCTAATACTCTAATACCACTACTCCACTGAGCCCGTGAAACTGAATCTAAATCAGAATCATCTTTATTGTCATTGAACTAGCATCCTGGTACAAGGACATTTGACTTCACAGCACAACCTGACCAAGAGATACACACAAACATATCATCAAAACAGGTTCAGGCAGGCTGTGAAAGCAGCCACTTCACGGCACTCACGGGGGTGACTTCGGGAGGGAATAGGGAGATAAACAGGACCCTGATCCCAGCGGGGGAAGAGTTGGGGTTCAAGGGAAACACATCAAACATAAAAGCACATTTTTAGACCACAACATTAATGCACGAGTGGTGGATGGGGGAGGCAGGGATCTCCTTTGCACCAGGAGGGTTTGCACCCATCCAGCATGCAATCCAGTCTCCGCTGCTCCAAGGTGTGGAGGAGATTCAGAGAATAATTTTTACAGTTTTTACACAGTTTGCATAAGCTATTCTATAAATATACATATGTCCCCTTTGCAACTTCAGTTTGCTTTACTTTTCCTCTCATTCAGTTGTGTCTTATTTTCTCCAGTAGCCGTCTACTGGACCAGCTAGCCATCCAGTAGCCCTCCTCTAAGTGACTCTGCTAGAACCAGCTTTTTAGTCTTGTGACAGAAACAAGTGATCAGATTTATTGGAAAGTGCTAAATGCAGAGTGTTTTAAAGAAGCTTAAGCATTTTCTTCTGGCCTTTGAAACTCTGCAGCCAAAGACATGCATCATGAAGAAACATAGTGTGTCATCAGGTGGTTAAACACCTAAGGTGTATGTGCATGCCGCACAAAAACTGTGTGCAACAGAGAGTAAACTTAAAAAATGACCAATAAATCGGATTGTGTAAAAGCAAAATTTGTTGTCACTGACATGTGAAAGTGGAAAAAGTCCTGCCGACCACTGCAGGTATATTTTACAATGATATCCGTTACTTTGTCTTTTCTGAATTCCCTCCATTGTAAGTTGGTGTGCATACTTAATTATGGAGACACACGTATGGGCATTCATATGGCTATTTGACAGCTGCCATTGCTGCTTTTTGAATAGCTTTGAGAGGTGGTTCAGTGTGAGCAATATGTAACCCTCTCCTGTTCTCTGTTTCAGGGTCCAGCTGGCTTAAAGGGAGGAGAAGGGCCTCAGGGTCCCCCTGGCCCTGTTGTAAGTAACCTGTTACTATGGTTACCTCATCTCTAGCCACAGAGAGTGCAAGGAATAGTGACTTGTGTGTTTAGATAATTGAGCTGTGCATGCTGTGCGCAGCTTCATCTTCTGGCCATTCAGCAGCAAGTGTAATGTAAACTGCAGTGTTGAGAATAGCTGAGGGGAGTGTGGCGGTATGGAGGAAATCTATTCTTCCACAGATTTGAAATGTTACTTTAAATGTTTATTATTTTTGCTAATACTTTCTATGATGTCCTCTTATACATTAACGTAGTTTATGTGGAACACGAGGTCAGATGTTTTTAAACTTTATTTACAAACCAACTTTAACAGTGACATTTATTGTTAGAGATCACTGCAGCTCCTGAACGGCAGTAAATTCTTCTGTTTAGCTTAAAATCCATGGTCTACATATGTGTAAATCTGAGCTAGAGCTGCTGCTTTATTAGCCATGTTCTTAGCCATGAAATGTGACCTAATCGCTGCTTCACTGTCTAATCGAACAACAGCCAGTTTAATTCTTGTTGCTTGACTAGTCATGGGTGTTTTCTTCACAGTTGCTATAGCAACTGTTGTGGCAGATGGATAAATAGCCTTTCATTTGTCTACTTTTTAGAAGTCTTTTATGCAAGACCACTTGTGGAGAAAGGGTTAGGGTTACCGACCTATTTGGCATTAATCAATGCATATGATAGCTTCAATATTAGAATATATGATGTACATTTGGTTACCATCAGACTGTGTTTTTGACTATTAAAGAGGAGTAGGAGGGGCAGAGTTATCCAATAATAAGTGGGATGCTTTTTGTTCCTGCCTTAGTCTCCAACCTCTCAGTTAAATATAAAGACAGCAAAAAATAGAGATTTTTGTTTCCTTATTTGACTGACAGGTAGCTTTGAACTGGCTGTCATTTTGTTCGAGCGTTAAACGCAGGCTCGCGATAATTGCCCCATGCTCACCAGCAGCGACGGAGCAACGCTATAGATGACAGCAGATATGCAGGGCAGGGATGAAAAGATGATGAAAGAAAGAAGCCTTTGAACGAGCGAATCCATTTCCTCTGCGAAGTGAGACAGTTTTCCTAAATTGGCTTGAAAAGTGAACCGTTTCCTGGATTCAGGTGATGGGCTGTTATGGTAATGTTTGAAAAAATAAATAAATAAAGAAGGCAGTATGCGGCGGGCACACACACGAGATATCTGATATTTTCCTCCATCGATTTCCTGCCAGAGATCAAGCCGCCGTTGTGCAATTGTAAAATGTGTGTGTGTGTGTGTGTTCCTTTTTCATTGTCTTTTTAGAGGCTTGTGTATCAGAAGGAGGCGGACCGAGAAAGATTACCACAAAAAAAAAAAGAATGAAACAAGTTGTGTGTGTGTGTGTGTGTGTGTGTGTGTGTGTGTGTGTGCGTGCGTGCGTGCGTGCGTGCGTGCGTGCGTGCGTGCGTGTGTGTGTGTGTGTGTGTGTGTGTGTGTGTGTGTGTGTGTGTTTAAGCACATGCTGCTACTGCTGTTGTTGTTTCTGGGCAAACAATCAAATGTGTGGGAAGAAAATGTGAATAAAACAAAGGGAAGAATAGTAAACTATATTCTGTCAAACGTACTCCGGTGGAGGATTATATCTGTGTGTGTTAGTCCTGGTGGGCAGATTGGCAGGTTTTGGGTGACAGTTTGAAGCATCGTGTGTGTCATGAAATAGATCAGGCATGATGTGAGGATGCCAGGTGCACGGCAGCTCACATCAGCAGCTGATTCAGTGAGCAAAAGTGTGAATGGGCTGGTTGTTTTTGCCTGTTTATGTACAAATTGTATTTTGTTTACTTATAAAAGCAGCCCAAGACTTTCCCTGTGACACAATGACCAATGATCATAAAAATGGTGGTGTTTAAGGCCTCCTATTTAGTGATGAGCTTCCACCTTAGAAAAGTCATAACACAAAAGTAAGACAATGCTGATGATGGAAAAGATTGCCCAGACCTTATAATGCCTTGCCAGAGGAAGTTAGTTTGCTCCTGTTAGTCAGGAAAACAACTGAAGATGTCAACTAGATGCTGTTGAAAACACCTGACAGGGTTTTATGCATTATTGGTCTAGACAGTAAATTTGTAGTAAAACTGAAATTTCACCTAGGAGCAGAATAAAAAGCTTTACAGGAATTAGATTTAGATTTATTCAAAATGTACATGACAACTTCAATGTGTGTTTTCACCTGGATTTGTTTTGGGGTGTTTTTCAGTTCATTTCATCTGAATAGAAAGTATGTTAAAAGTAGAAAAATATATAAAACAATTAAAACATTATTTCTGATTATAATCAGTCACTCTGAGTTTTTCATGCAGGCTGTACATGAAAATAGTCTCCTACACCTACCTCCTGAATTAGCTTCTGATAAAAAACAGACAGATCTACATCACTGTCACTTAAATTTCAGCATCAAATGTTTACATCCAGGAAACAGCAGACAATGTCTCGGCTAATAGAAGCTAGCCATTAGCATTAGCAGCTCCACCACATGGCAGAAGCTCCTCCAGGCTTGTGTTATTTGTAAAGCTAAAGTATCAATGTCGCAAAGTGGTAAAGTCACATGCCGTTGTCCAATACGGAGCGAGATGACCAAACATCAGGAAATAAGACTTCAAGTCCTGTCGTCTGAAGTTCAGCTGTGATAAGGAAACTTTTAGGTCTGAGAAATGGTTCACCGTTATATTTCCCCCAAGTACGACTGGCAAGGAATTAATTCCTATAGACCACAAATGTGTTGGTTAAACGACTAAAACCCTCCATTAAATAACAGGGTTTACAGACCTTGTCGTCATTCTAAATTATTATTTCTATTGGAATTATTCAATGTGTGTGTGTGTGTGTGTGTGGGTGTGTGTGTGTGTGTGTACTTGTCTATACATCAGAGTGAGAACCAATGACAAACTTTTCACCTGTAAACTGAGAAAATTAGTAGCAAAGTGAGAACATTTTGCCTGCTCCTCACTTTGGTACAATGTTACAGGGTTGTACTCATTAGCTTTAGAGGTCTGGTGTGAATTGTTTTAGGGTTAGGCGCAATCCAGTCACTAAAATAAATGGAAGTCAATGACAGTCCTCAAAATGAATGTAAGATGAGAATGTGTGTGTATTACATACTGAGGACCATTTGACCATTTTCCCTACAAAGTGAGGACATTTTATTGGGTCCTCACTTTTTTTTTAGAAGCTTACCAGAAGCTTACTATACCAGTTAGAGGTATGGTGTGAATTAAGTTTTAGTTAAGGTTAGGGTTAGGAATAGATCAGCAATGGTTAAGGTTAGAGTTGGGGAGTTGGGGTATAGCAATAACTGATGGTGTTTGATGACAGGGTTCTCCTGGTGAGAGAGGTCCGGCTGGTCCTGGAGGTCCTATTGGTCAGACAGGACGGAATGGTCCACAAGGACCACCTGGTCCTGCTGGAGAGAAAGGCGGTCCTGTAAGTTTATTTATTTATTTCTAAACATTATTTTCCAACATTGCATTTGTGCATTGTTGTCAAATTGTGACTAATGTTATTCATAGGGAGAGAAAGGTCCCATGGGTCCAGCTGGTCGTGATGGGATTCAAGGCCCGGTAGGTCTTCCTGGTCCAGCTGGTGCTCAGGGTCCCCCTGGAGAGGACGGTGACAAGGTAAAGAATAATACCTGCTGTGTGAATACCAAAAAAGAAGAGACAGAAGGAGAGAAAATCTAGTTTTTAGAACTACCGCTTGTTTTCAAGAGCGAGCTGCTGCTGGAGGACCATGAGGAGGTATTTGAGCTTCTTAGTTTATAGCAGCCTGGAGGGGGGTGGGTGGGCGTGGCCAGCGCCAGCTTGTTTATAAACTGACAGAGCCCTGTAACCATTCAGTCTGGATGTTCTTGAAAATGTCTAGAATAAAAATTCTGAAATTGTTTTATGTGAGAGGGATTTTGTACAAAAAGCTTCATAAAGATGTTTTGTATTAACCCTAGACGTAAATCAAATCAACTTTATTTATAAACCCTTTCACATGCCCAAAACGGACAAACAAAGCGCTTGTTACGTATTGTAACAAGCAACAATGGATGAAGAAATCCACTGAAAAAGCTCGTTTCGACAAGGCAAGGTAACTCCATGTGCTTTCCAGGAGCAAGATCATCAGGAACACAAAAGATTAAAATCAACGTGACATCATAAAACAGCAGATTATAAAGCCGCATTTAAAAATACACAAATACAATTAGATGTAAGAAATAAAATAAAGAGGCTACGTTAAAGACAGCAGTTACAGTGCAGAGATTGCAGCATAAGAAACATGAATTCAAAGGCAGATGTATAAATGAATATTTTCTAATTTGATTGAAAAGCCACTAGATTTGGGGCGCATTTGAGGTCACGAGGACGGTGATTCCATCTGTATGCTGCATAGTAGCTAAAAGCAGATTCACCTTGTTTAAGTTCTGACCCAAGGTTCTACCAGCTGACTGCTTCCAAAAGTTATCAGAGCCCTGCTGGGTTTACATACTGCAAAGAGATCCAACATGTATTTTGGCCCATGCCATTGAGTGATTTATAAACATGTAGTAGCACTTTGAAATTGATTCTGTGGTTTATTTGTAGTCAGTGCAGAGATTTCAGAACAGGAATGATGTGCTCGGTTCTCATGGTTTGTGTTAAGACTAGCAGCAGCGTATACATAAAATGTTTACCCCTAGGCCAGTAAGTCTCACTCACTGAATCACTAATCTGCATTTCTACATCTGCAACCATCATACCTTCCTGTTCCAAGTCACGTCTCCCATCGAACCTTTTTGTCAATCATTCTGCAGATGAGGTGAGACAGAGAGCCAATCAATTAATTGAAAACACTTGCCCAAGGTCTTTCTGGGCCAATCAAATTAGAATCCCTTGAGAAAGATTCACTGGCCAATCAGGATAAAGGTGACATTTGAAGATATAGGACTTGGACCAAATATGGGAGGGAAAAGCTTTTAAAGATGTTGAAGAGGAATATGACAGATTTGTGTGTGTGTGTGTGTGTGTGTGTGTGTGTGTGTGTGTGTGTGTGTGTGTGTGTGTGTGTGTGTGTGTGTGTGTGTGTGTGTGTGTGTGTGTGTGTGTGTGTGTGTGTAGGGAGAAGTTGGTGGACCTGGACAGAAGGGCAGCAAAGGAGACAAGGGTGAATCTGTGAGTCTTTTTCTCATCTAATTTCATTTTTAGTTAAGGCTTTTTTTTATAAACTGATCTAATTGATCAACTCAATGAATTAATAATGAGACCAGCGTTCATTAAGCCTTAACTGCATAGATTATTTGTTTTAAGCATAAATAGCAATTAGCTGTTTTCATTTTTCAAGTAGAACAAAGGTGCTGGTTAAGAGTTAATATTTAGATGTTTCCATTCATTTGCATTAGTTTTAGGTTGAGATTATTGATAATAATTAGATTTAGCAGTTATTGTTTTCCATAATTCTGCATAAACAGCTTCTTTTTCGTACTTCATGACATCATCCTATTTATCCCTAGGGTCCACCGGGTCCAACAGGTGTCCAGGGCGTGGTTGGAGCTCCTGGTCCAGCTGTAAGTATCAGCTTCTTAAACCATCTGATATGAAAATTTCCCCATAAAATACAAATAAACCTTCTATTATTGACTTGAACGTTTATTAATGTCCTTCTCAGTGAGGAAAAATACATGATTTAAATCCTAGACATCACCCGAACATCGGTATTCACCCCAAATATATTTTTCTTTTTATATAAAAGGCTTTAAGCTTTTATTTGAGACATCTTGAATTTTTAATGCATTTTTATTTACATAAGAATGTGTTGCTTGCTTAATCTTATCCTCGAGCCTCAAGGAGAAGCGATGAATTATGCACCCAGGTGTGGAATGTTTTTTTCTAGTCAAGGCCTCATGGAGCCTGTGGAGATGTGTATCAAACAACCACTGGAACATGTGACCTGATGATCCCAGCCTGTTTGATTAAATACACATATGTTCATTCTATGGTCATCTTACATGTTTTTCTTCTGATACAAGTTATCCAAAAATTTAAAGACGGTTTGTTTTAATACAATAACCCCATACTATCACCATACTTGTGAGTAAATGGGGATAAAATGACTTGATGAGAAAATAAATCACACATTTTCTAAGCTGTTTTTGTTTGTTTACAGAATAAAATAATATTTCCACTAGATTTAGCAGCGTCTGTGTCAGATAGACTTATTCTCTTTTCCTTCTTGACTTGATATTTTAATACAGATTCAAAAATGTGCTGCAAGAACTTTAAAAAAACAGATCACATTCAGAATGCTAGATAATATATTGTTGGGATTTTAATAAATATTCAAGATAATTCATTGTGATTGCACAAGTGTACAATGAAATAAACATTCACCAGCAGCTATTTTCAAAAGTTGAATCTATTTCAGCAGGCAGTCAGTAACTGTTGAGGGTTTGATATTATTTTATAATTATTAATTTGTTTTATTTAGTTTAAAAGCTCATTTTTATTAGTCCACAAAATTATGAAAAAATGCTTAAAATGGAAAACAAGATTTGCTGGGACTAGTAGGGCAATTTTTTAAATAAGTAATTTTATTTCCCAAATCAGCAGATCACATATCAGTAAGGATGGGTGCAAGCCTTTTGGAATCCTTTATTTGTTTCTGCTCCTCCAAAAACACAGGTTCATATTTATTTATTTTTTTAAATTTATTTTAACTTATATTTTTCTTCCCAGGAGGATAAACTGCTTGAGATGTGGCATCTCGTTTTCGAGCAGGTCCTCCTACCATACAACAAGTAAAGAATAAGAAGGCAAAGTCCTTAAACCAAAGCAAATTAAGAAAAAATAAATAATAATAATAATAACACTTGCTGTGGCTTACCCCATGTATATGTAGGCATACTTGTAACAACAAATATAAAATACACATACACATCCATTAACAGATAAAAATTTAACAATAGAGAAACAACATAAATTGAGTGCGGCCACCATATTAAACACAATAGGCAAAACAATTACAAGTTGTCATCACATGCTCATAAATGGAATTACGAAATATACGAAAAGATTAAATAGATCTTAAGTTAGCAGGTAATGTATTCCAATCTTGAGGAGACCTCTTTTTGCCATTGCAATGCCGCATCGTTTTTGCAAGATTTTTATTGTGGCGATCAAGTCAAACATTTTTCTGTCACTGTGAGTCCACATTTTAATTAAACGTCTTCTATTTACAAAACAACCACATGATGTGCCTACCAGCTGCCATTCCTATCCTCACCCTAGTTCATTCAGCACGATTACCAGCTGAATTTTAGTGCAGAACATCCTCCGCTCAGAGAGAAAGTCCTGTTCCTGCTGGAACTGACGACCAGAAGGAGCCTAATGATTGCTAGAAATAATAATAAGGCCTAACCAGCCACTTTAACAAAAAATCTACCATTTGCAGGGCTCTGTGGGGGCTGGGCAAGTCCTGGTGAGACGAACTGCTGTAAGCAGGTTGAGCACCCGCATTGAAAATTAACTTATTTTACAGCTGTTTATCCTGGAGAGTCCGTTTGCTTATTCATGTCTCCACGACTGAATCCTGACTCATGCTGTGTTGTCTCGACATAATTAGCTCTCCTTTGTTAACAAGGATGTAAAAATAAGACTTTTAGATTTGTCTCCATATGCTGTAGGACCAGATTAAAAATCGAGTAAAAATGTAAATTTTAGGGGAAATTAGGCACCAGACCTGAAAAGATTTTTTTTTCACAAGCATTCTGAGTGTTTTGAAGAGAAGACTAAGCTCAAATGTCAAGTTTGCTGACAAATCTTCAGACTCTGGCGGGCATCTGTGGGCAGAAATAAATGGTAGTTAAAGATAAGCCATTCACAAAAAATAAAAAATGCATTTCATTTAAATAATGAATTAGTAGAAAAAGAAAATACTCAAACATAGCTGATGTGCCTTAAGTAGAGGAAACAATTACAAGACAAGTATTTCTACACAAAGCAAAGTTTTCTATGACTTTCTTATTCCTAAAGCATTTTTACTGAAGAAAAACAGTTTTTACATGTAGACAAAATGCAGCATTTTATTAAAAAACTTATAAAACAAGTCTTGTTATTAGATTATAGCTTCAATTTACTTTTTACAGCTTTACGATCCAAAAACTTTGTAGAATTTGTTTTTATTTTTGTAAATGTTCCTGGAAAATGCATGTGTAAACAATAATAAAGTTACTCCTCTTTTTTAATAACAGGAGAATCCCATATTCATTATTTTACTAAAGATTCAAATATGAAATTAAATTCATTTGAATTCTTGTCAAAAGAACAAACTCTACTGGATGGTTGTGCAACTGCTCACAAGTGAATTGGTGGCATTGACAGTCACATGCTTGCCTCCATGTTGTGACAGTTCCTCTAAGAGTCTCCATCAAACCGTTTCACTTACGTCAACGAAAATAGCGATTAGTTGTGCACGCTGTTCTACAACGAATAACAAATTAGGACAGCATATAAATCCAAGCTCTCCAGCTTTGGACACATCTCTGCTTCCTGTCTCCCTTGAGGAGATAAGATATGTGACTTTGTTTTGTCTCAAAAGCTTAAGTCCACCTTGTCTTTTCCTTGGAAAGCTCTGCTTGTGTCACCCATAATCACCTAACGTTTCCTTCTAAACTGATCTGCATTCAGCAGCAGTTCCCGAGGCTCCCTACTTGTCCCAGGGCTCAGCGAGCGCTCCTCAAGCACTTTCAAGTGCTGACACGTGTTTGAACAGAAAACTCACAGTCTGTCAGCACTTCACTCTTTCCCCACAGTCTCTTCGTTCTATCCTCTGTAGCTCAGTGCACCTCTGCCTTCACAGAAGTCAGCATTTTTCACATACACTGTTTACTGTGACCCTGTGGCAATGCATTACTGTATCCTGCCTTTGCTGATGAGAGTCTCTGTTAGGATATCGGAGTTTTCCCCTCAGGTAGCACAGCAGAGCCGTGCTTCCGGCTGGAGTTTGCCTCACACTTGTTTTGGTGTTTTATTCTGCAAACAAACCGACTTCATGCAGCTAGACACGGTGCTCAAAATGGCTTCTGAGGGCAAATTCCAGCTCATGAGTTAACCCCGATGCTGGCTTTTGACCTCTGCAACATGAGGACCTGGACAAGTTCTATTCCCTCACAAAATCAAGGAAAAACAAACAAATTAATGAAACAGAAATAATAACAAGCAAATATCAGCTTCAGATTTGAGATATTCAACAAAATAAATGTCCGAATTTGTCCGTGGAATCAGTCTCTGCTAGGTGAACTTACTTCACAACCTTGAAGGTGATTAAGGCACGAACAAAGAATGCATGCCAGCATTTGAGGAGTTGTATTTGCTGAACCCTGACTTTGCACAGGGCAGCGATGGTGAAGCAGGGCCAAGAGGACAGCAGGGCATGTTCGGTCAGAAAGGAGACGAAGGACCCAGAGGTTTTCCAGGACTACCAGGACCCGTCGGACTGCAGGTATGCCTTTTTTACCCTCATTTCCATTTGTTTGCTTTTGTTTTGTAAACTCGCACCAAATGTCGCCCCATGGGTGTGAGTGTTACTTTCTGTCTGTCTGAGCCATCCAGAGCAGTAGAATTACCTCCTCCCTCCTTAAACCCTCCAACATTTCATTTCCATTATTTATATTACATCAAAACAAAGGCTGTTTTATTTATGTGGTTCTGACTCCTGACAGTACTTTGTTTAAATCCTGGGTAAATAATGCTTTTCCCCTCAAGGACTTTCTCTGCTATAGACCGTTCCACAAATCCATCACTGTCTCTCACGTTTGATGTTTTTCTGCTGCATTTGTGGTAGGTGTGGTGTGTGTGTGTGTGTGTGTGTGTGTGTGTGGGGGGGGGGGGGGGGTTACATTCAGACTGCATTAATGTCACATGGTAAATGACCCTCCTGCAGTGCCCTCAGACCTACATCATCTGTATTTGTTCAGATGTTCTAAATACGGTCTAGTTCAATTATTTTTCCCAATATGAGTTTATTTCTAAGAGATTCTCAGCCACTGCAGCGTTTGCATGTTGAAGGTAATGGGAGAGAGCGATCTGAAGGCTTTCATCGATAACTGATTCACAGTTTGGCTTTCCAGCTTGACACATCGATCCATATTTTTCATTGCAGCAGCTCATCGATTTCCCCTGTGATCATCAGAGAACCAAAGAAACATTTGTCCATTTGGAAACGAAAAAAGAAAATCCTAAAGGGCCATGGAATGCGTGGACATTTTTAGACCAGTTAAAGTTTTGGGAAACCAAGATTAATGTTTTCATATTTTTTGTCCTTCGATTTTTATTATGGTAGAGCTTATAAACCAGAAAGAGATTTGGGTTAGGGTTAAAGTAACTAATGTACGTTCATGAAGGGAAAGACCATTTGTCCTAATTTATGAATGCAATGTCCCAGTTTTACTTCTAAAACTTATTCCTTTAGTGAAAATTAAGATTTTGTTTGTTTTCCTTTCCTTTACTTTCTGAATTTATTTATTTCACAATGAACATAATAAAAAGCAGGGTATATTTTAGATGGTTTGTTAAAGCAAAAAGGTTTTAACCCTCCCACTGTTTTATTGGGTGACCCCGCGAGGAAAGTTGACCATTGTTGGGGTTATTAGGAGCGAACAATTAGTAAGCTTCAACTTACTTTTGGATTCTTCAATAAATTCTGTAAATATGGGAATATTTACTGATTTATTAATTAATTAAGATATTCTTAGATATACGGGGCACCATTCCCCTTTAACCGGGGAAAAATTGAATCCAAAACTCTTATCAGTCTTTCTTGAAGTTCGTAGAATCCTTGGAGCAGAGACTTCTCTTCGACACAACAAAGCTACTGGACACAAAAATCTGAATTTTATAACATTTAATTAACAATTTGTCAAATGAATAAACAGTGGAATAGATGAATAATAACCGTGTGATATGATTGAAGATGGATGTGTTTGCATGTGATGGAGGATGTATGAATGGGGTCCTTTGTTCTCACAAAGGAGTAGTGTGTATGTGTGTGTGTGTGTGTGCGTGTGTATGGATTCAAAATGGAGTCTTGAATACAAGATGGCTGACCCCTTTGTCTGGCTAAAGTGTGGGTGGCAACTTGCACTTTAACTTCCAAAGCACTTAGAATCAGTAGTAACTTAACCTTAAATCACTCAAAACATTTCAAAAGATCATGAAACAACACAAAAGATTAATCACAAATTAATATCTTTTAGTTTCAGCCTGGCCATGACAGAAACCATTTTAAGATACCAAACAATGATCAATAAGCAGTTTATTCTTTCAAAATGACCCGACGGACGTGTTTGGGACGAAAGAGGAAAACACGAAGCTACTTTTTAAGCAATAGACGCGGTTTATTGCTTATTTGAGACTATAGAGGAAACGGGAGAAGGAAAGAATGAGAGAAAAAAATGAGTTTTCTGATCACCAAAGCAGCAAGGCGTCCCCCGCTGTTATGACTTGACGGTTCTCCGTTTTTCTCCGCAGTTTCCAGCGTCATCCGTCGGTTTGATGCTTTCTCCGTTGTTTGGCGTTCACGAGTGTTTCTCCACGGGCTGGACAGAGACAGCAAAGTTTCTTTCTGTGCTGAGTTATAACTTACAGCGTGCTTGATGGAGTTGTTGCTTTCCTCCGCAGTTCTGTGTCCTCAAACATCAGCTGGAGGGGAGCAGAAACGAGCAGATCTGATGGGCTTGCAGTTTAGTTTCCAGCAGTTCCGTGGGCTCAACGTGGGCACTTAGAGCTTCCGCGTGCTCAAGGGAGTCGGAGCGTTGACAAGCGTGTCCTTACCGCCAGGTATCCTGGGCAAAAGAACGAGGATTCTTTGTCTCTGCTGAAGATTTATGGTCTTAGTTCGCGGGAAAAGCTCCACGGCTTCCCGCACATGCGCAGAACGTGTTTCTGGTACTAGGCGGTGACGTCATCACAATGCTTCCGTGTGCAAAGCATCATGGGAAATGAAGTTTCTTGGCGCTGATGTGATTATTTGCTTTTCAGAGCAATTTAAGCACAGTCATTTTGGAGAAAATCACTGCATAGTAATTTCCTCATGAGGTCAGACCCTCAACATTCCCCCTTTTGGTTTCGGGGATCGCGCCCAAAGCTCGATCGTCGGAAGCACAGATGGGTTTGTTCCTCATGAACGTAGGTCGACTTGATTGTCGGAAGCACAGGTGGGTTTGTCCCTTAGGACGTTGGTCTCCTTGGACGCCTTTGTCTTTGGTCTTTGTCTTGGATCCTGGCGCCTTTGGTCTTTGATCCTGGTCAGGCACAAAGAGGATAGGAAACGGGATAGTCCCCAACGCGCATAACGAGAAGAAGCCACTCACGCAGGTGGTACGCAATGATGATGTCGTCCATGCGAGAGGTAGTAGTGTAGAAGGAGGAAGGTCGGTGGGCGGTTAACTCCACGAGTGGACACAAAGGCATCTCACCGCCGGCCATACAGTTCAGTTTATGGAGCACGCGGTGATGTACGAGGTCCATAGTTCGCAAACGCGCATTGACCTATGTGGTCCCAAGATTCCCCCCTTTTTGGTCCAAAGGGTGGATCAGGACAGTCTTTGGGCTAAAACAAGGACCATAAAACTAAGAGGTACTACAATGTGCTGGTGCGTCAGACAGAGTCATTGACAGACTGAGCTGGGCCGGCACATAACCACTAGTTAATATGTGACCAAGTAAGAAACAAAAATACAGAAAACCCAAAAAAAAACCATGTAACATATAACATCCAAGAAAATTCATAGCAACCTTGAGGTCTCATAAAATACATTCTTAGGTCATACATTCAGTGTGTAGCTTATAAAGAATGTGACATACTGCAACATTCAGATAAATATGTGAGGTAGACTAAAATGAGAACTACTCTTAGGTTTACAGAATAACAAAGAAAATGTTGCTCACCCCCTTTAGACAGGTGTGGTACATTCACGCTTGGAGTCTCCCAGAACGCAGTTACGAGGCACACCGTAGGTGAGCAAGTGCATCTTATCTTGGAGTTTCTTAACACGCTTGTAGGCGGAATAAGCAATCACGGCCGTGATGAGCCATTCCATCCCCAGGGCGACCAATGTGCAGATTAAAGTCGTATAATCTGTGTCAATGTAGCGTCTTGGGCGTCAAAGTAAGTTCACGCGGGTTTTGTGTGAACTCAGCAAATTTGGTTCCTTCAATCAGTAATTGTTGGTCAATTTCTAAATCGATGGTAAAGTTATAACCCTGGAAAGCGTCCATGATCTCAATCTCCGAATCATGCTGTTCGAGGTTGAGGTGATGGAGTGCCAGGTTTTTAGTTCAAGGTGGAAATGCCTACCGTCCTTTCAAATACCAATGTTCAGCATCGACCTAAACTTATAGATGTGAGGTGTCACAATTATGGGAACGTTTAACAGGAAACCGAGTTCTAATTTTTTTCCAACGTGAATGGGCATTGCACTACTTAGGCTGTACGCTAGGTGGATTTGTGAAAGGTGCACAGTAGAGGGGTAGCAGCTGTCAAGCTAACTTTGAGCAGGTCCAGTGGTACCAAGTACGGGGAAATACGACTTTCAACCAAGCTGTCCAGCGTGGAACTTACTTCCCTGAGCAGGTCCTACATCAAATCTCTCACCACTCGTGTGTACACAATATCCTGAGGTATGGTTTCAGACAAAGTCTTGATTGCACGTAGAGATTCATTAATCAGAGCCTAGAATAGGTACCAGAGCACCCTGTAAGGTTTTAGTAGGTACATCCTGTTAGCGGTCTAGGAAGGAGTTTCTCTTGGTTAGTGAAAGTGACGGCGGGGGGGGGGGGGGGGGGGGGCCTGGTTCTTTGTCGGTTAGTACATGTTAGTGGGTTAAACGTGCACTTCCCCCCCTTTTCCATTTCCATGCATAGAACTATGTAGCGACTACGTCTACCTCCTGCGGGGAGTCTGGTCTCTGTACCCGCGGGGATGGTTTGACGTAGGGTTTGATTTGGTTTGCATGCACCCATTTGTAGACAGGCTCCTGTCTCGCTTTGGTGATGCGTAACCTGTATGCAACTGGAGAGAGTTTTGCCACGATCTCAAATGGTCCTGACCAGCAGGGCAGGAACTTCTTAGGTTTGCGTGCCGGTTGGGCGAACCGAAAGTAGAATACTTTGTCACCCACCTCGTATTCGCGGCTGGTTGTCTTTTGGTCGTAGTAGGCTTTAGCGCCTTCTACGTTGGTCTCCAGTTTCTTCTGAGCGTGCGCGAACGTAGCTCTGAGGTGTGTTTTCAAGTCTGCCACATACTGATGAGCGGTATAGGCAGTGGCAACACTGACATCCTCTGGGTGATACAGGAGGTGCAGTGGTAGAGTCATTAGTCTGCCGGTCATCATCTCAAAGGGCGTAACCCCAGTGGATCGCTGTGGAGTGGACCGTATGGCCATCAGGACCAGAGGGAGCTTGACGTCCCAGTCCTTCCCAGTGGAGCAGACGTACTTTTTGAGCATAGAGACGACCGTGCGGTTCATCCGTTCGACCTGTCCGGATGACTGTGGGTGATAGGGGAGGTGGAATCTCACTTCCACTCCCAGAAGTTCAAACAGGGACGTCATTACACTGGATGTGAAATGAGTTCCTCGGTCAGAGTCAATGCAGAGTGGAAGTCCCCATCGACTGAAAACGTGGTTAATCAGCAGTACAGCGGTTGTGACAGCTGTATCGTTTGGCGCTGGAAGGCATTCCACCCACTTTGTGAAACTGCAAGTTACAGTTAGCATATATTTGTTTCCTCTTGCCGATTTAGGAACCGGTCCAACCCAGTCGATCTGCAGGTGGGACCAAGGGAAGGTTATTCCCCTGCGTTGCAGTGGTGCTCTAGCAAGCGGCTGGGAGGGTTGAAACTGGGCACAGATGAGGCAGCCTTGGACATAGCTGTGTACATCCTTGGACATCGATGGCCAATATGCTACTTCTGTCAGTGACGCGAGGGTAGCTTTTATTCCGCGGTGACCTCCAACCGGAGTGTCGTGGGCGTAGGCAAGCATCACTCCTCTGTGGTCGAGTGGAACAACCCAGCGCGGCGGGCTGTGATCGTCACGTATGTAAACTAACAAATCGTTTTGTAGTTTCAGATGCGCGAGTTGACGATGCAGGGTTACCAAATCTCGGCTTGCGCCAGTAGGTGGTGACGGTTGTTTAGACATCGGGCCCTTTTGGAGAAGCTCGCGGATGAGCTTCAGGTCAGGATCTTGTTCCTGCATGGTGACTAGGTCCGCGTCGTCTGGTTGTCTGCCTAGAAACACGGGTACCCCAACGTTCTGAGGTTCGTCTGCCTGTTTAGCATGGCGACGAGTAATCGCGCAGACCTCGTGAACGGCCTTGGGTGGAAGCCACTCGTCTTTGAATTCCCAGCAGGTTCCCTGGTCAGCACCGAGCTTAGCAAGGCGGTCAGCTTCGTCATTACCATCTTTCTCTGGACCTAGGGTCCTGGAGTGACCTTTGACCTTTTTCCAGTAGACCATTATGCCTTTCTCAGTGGTGAGCAGATCACACGCTAGGAATAACTCCGAGTGTTTCACGTCTCTGTTCCTGGCGTTTTTCATGTTGTTCTCCTTCCACATGGGGAAGTGAGAGATGAAGCTGTGTCTAGCGTAGTTTGAATCAGAGCAAAGGACGATTTGAGTGATGTCCAAGGCTGCCGCCTGCTGGAGGGTTATCAACACTGCAGCAATTTCGGCGTACTGACTAGACTTTTGGCCCAACCGGTAGTGATTTGGTTGCTTAGTGTCACAGTCCACCCAAACGACTCCAACCCCGGCACGGAGCTGGCCTTCGTGAAGGTAGGCGCATCCGTCAGTGTAAACTTTCGGAAGCCCTTGGCAAACATTCTCATCAAAGTAGCGATGATTGGATGCGGTTGGGTAGACTGCGGCAGGTGTGTCCAGGGGGGCCATGACGGAGTCAGAGTCACAGTGCTGGCAGCCTGCTAGCCCTTGTCCTAGTGCTAGCTTGGTGTTCTGACCATACTTGACCTCAATGTTGTATCCTTGGAGCACCATCATCCACGTCGCAATGCGGCTGTTTGACACTCTTCCTTCGCGCAGACGCTGGCTGTTTAGGAAGGTGACGGGCTGATGACACGTTTCAATGATCACTTTCTGTCCACCGATGTAACTACGAAAGTGTTCGACGGCCCAGACTGTAGAGAGGAGAGCTCTCTCGCAGTCTGAGAACTGGAGTTCCACCTTGCTCAGAGGCTTGCTGGCGTATGCCACAACTCTCATGTCCTGATCGTGTTTCTGCTTCAAAGCAGCGCTCAGGCAGTGAGAGGAGAAAGTAGCCTCTATGTAGAACTCTTTATCCTTGTCTGGGTAAGCCAGACAGGGTGCGGATGCCAACTTCTGTTTTAGGAACTGGAAGGAGAGTTCTTGGGGTCTGTCCCACACGAAAGGTGTGTCGTTCCGAAGCAGCTCAGTGAGGGGCCTCGCTGTTTCAGCGTACTCCTCAATGAACTGTCTGGAGTAGTTGCAGACTCCGAGGAAGCTCCTGAGTTCAGTCAGATTAGCTGGGGCTTTGATGTCCTGAATGGCTCTAATGCGTCCCGCTTGGGGCTCGACTCCATTAGGGCCAACCAGCAGTCCAACATACTCCACTTTGGTTCGACACCACTGTCCCTTGAGAATCGCCAATTTAGCTCCGGCGTCAGCGAGCTGTTGCAGCACGTGACGGAGTTCGGCCAGGTGCTCCTCGAAGGTTCGACTCCTCATCAAGATGTCATCGACATATATGAGGTTCCCTCTGGAAGCAGCATCTGACATGGCTTTGTGGAGGAAGATGTTGAACTCGGCAGGTGAGTCAGAGTAGCCAAAGGGGCAGCGAATCCAAGTATATTGGCGATTTCCAAAGGAGAAAGCCAGCTTATACTGGTCCGCCGGCTCAACCTTCATGGTCCAGAAGCCGTTGGCTACGTCAACCGTAGAGAAGAAACGAGCATCTCTGACTCTGGCTAGCTCCTGATCTAAATGGATCATAGGCCACCTGGAGAGAGGTACTTGTTTGTTCAGTGCACGATAGTCTATGGTGAGACGCCATTTCCCAGTCGGTTTCAGAACCGGCCAGATGGGAGAGTTGTAAGTGGAGTTACACTCTCTGATGATGTTTTTCTCCTTCAGCTGATCGAGGATCTCCTGGATCGACTCATAAGCAGCGAGGGGAATCTTGTACTGACGTACAAAAGTAGGAGGGGCATTCGGGTTCGTCGGAATGCGAACCGTGTGCAGGTTTGTGAGTCCACAGTCCAGGGAGTCCCTGGATAAGATGGACTGAAACTCATAGAACAGGCTTCTAAGCGCTGCTCTCTGCTCCTCTGACTCCAGCGCATCCGCTTTGTCAAGCTGCTGGCTGACTTCGGCCTCGAAGCCGTCATAAGGTTCAGAGGAGGAGGGTCTCTGGTGTTCCGGGCTTTCAACCGGTGACTCAGAGGGTTGAGTATTTATTGCAAAAACCGTTAGACACTGACCGCTGTCAGTATCTAAGGTTGCACTGCAAATGGGTTCCTTAGGAAGGGCTTCATGCCGCTTGATGGTAATCATTTGTGAAGGGAAAGTACTGAATGTGTCTGCACCAACCTGTCTGTCGTTCAAGAACAACGGAAGTTGTCCGATCACGGGGACTGAAAGTTCAAAGTCATGGAATGAGCTATCTATCAGCATGCCCAAGGGCTTTCCTGCCGGCAGGTGGATAGGACTCTGGGTCGGATTTTCGACCAACAAGTACGCAGAACGATTGTTCAGCTCCAAGAGTGGCGTGCCACAGACGGCTAAGTTGAGCTCCAAGAAGTGTGGTGATGGCTGGAAGAAGGCCTGTGTGCCTGGCAGCTTCTGATGCTTCATCAGAGTCAGACGAACAGGCACTCCTTTGACCAGTGGGGGCAGAACCGTGCTGGCCTCAACCACTGCACGGCAGGCCTGTGGAATGGTCTGTCCGGACAGCAAGTGTTCACGGCCTTCTGAGCGAGGCTCAGAGGAAGGTGTGGCCCGGGCCCAAAGGACTTGATGGCAAGTGTCCAGCTGGGCACCTAGTCGAACCAGCAGATCTGCTCCAATGAGTGCAGGTGGATCAAGCTGTGGTATGATGCTGAATGTATGTGTGAGCTGTCTTGCTCCAAGTTGGATAGTCAGAGAGCAGACCTCTGGCGCTTTCAGGAGCCTCTGCGGCCAAGTAGGTGACAAGAGCCGATGGCTACGTGTCACACTGACCAGAAGGGGGTCCTTCTGACGCAGGTGTTCAAACGTCTGCTGGCTGATGGCTGACTTTTCAGACCAAAGAGCAAGGCGAGCATCTGAGATGTGGGTGCAGTTGATGGTAAGACCACCAACTATGTGTGGTGCATATGGCTGCAGGCTGACGTTCTTCAGCGAGCAGAGAAAAGATGAATGTGTGCGGAACGGAGTTCCAGGAGCGGTTTCATGCCTTTGCAGGCGGACATCGTCTGTGGGAGCTGTAGGGAGGGGCATGACCTTGGAACAAGGGTTTTGCGGCTCACTTATGCTGACTTCAAGAATGGAGGATGGTCGGCTGCTATCTGGGTTCCAGGGCTTAGGTGTGTCCACCTGGGCCCACAGTTGACCCTTCTGGCAGTCGATGAGGGGAGCTAGACGTTCAAGCAGGTCCTGACCAACGAGAAATGGTTCAGTGTCTAGCTGGCAGACATAAAACGGGTGAACCAGAGTCATGTCTTGGAAGGTGATATCCAGCCACGCCCGGTGAGTGATACACTCCCGGGTCTGGGTGTAGCTGGTGATTTTCAGGTCACAAGGTTCAACCTGGACTGGTTTCCCGAGCGACCGCATGGTGTCAGACACGCGATGGAACAATGTGGAGCATATCAGGGTGATTTCTGAGCCAGTATCCAGCAGAGCATCAACCTGTATGCATCCACCTACGTTGGTGCTACAGTACAAACGGCGAGCATGATCATGGTTTGTTAAGTCACCAAGGAACTTCAGAAATTTAGTATCAGGTTTCTCTGGGGGGTAGATTTCAGGAGACTCCTGTGATCTACCAGTAGTGTTCCCCCAGCTGATCAGGTAGGTCCTGGCCACGCTGGGAGGTTGAGCCACGCCTAGTCATGCGGACGTTGGCTCTGGGTCTGGCTTCTTAGAAGCAGACTTTGGTGCAGGGGTCTCATCTGCAGATCTCAGCTGTTCCTTCTGTTTAGCTAGGAACTGCTGAAACATCTCCTGGAGGTCGGCTTTGGTCAAGTACTCACCTGCGGACTTGTGTTCGGGACCTACCTGTGGGCGGCGCTCCTTAAACCTTCCACTGTTCCAACCTACCTGCCGTTGGTTTTGGTTGGGCCACTTCCTGTCTGATTGTCCAGACCTAGGCGGCCAATCAGCACCCCCCTTCCCCTGTTGAGGAGATTGGGACTGCTCTCGTGGTTTATCAGGTCTAGGTTTAGCAGATTTTGGCTTAGTGGGTGGAGCTTTTGTGCCTTCGAGCTCCAAACGCGGCTCGGCGTCGGGAGCTAGGTGCATGACGCGGTGATGTGCATCAGGCTTTTGAGGCTTTCCGCCGGCTTCCCAAGCCTGTTGAGCGTATCTCCTAATCTCCTGAGTTGTCAGTTTTTTTATCCGACAATACATTGAGACTTCGGAGCGAACACACTCGTGCAGGTTGTGAATGAACAGGGATCTGAAGGCAGGGTCTTCCTCGAGCCCAGGGCCGTTTCGACCTTGGAAATAAGCACTTTTGAGTCGGCGATAATACTCTCTGGGGGGTTCGTTTCTCCCGTGTTTGATGGAGAAGGCCCCCATTGTAGCTGACGCAGAGTCTGCATACGTGGCGTATTCATCCCTCAACGCTCGGCAGAGCGAGGAGTACCGATCTCGAATGTCAGGTGGTAGAGTTTCCATGAAACCGTGCACCGTTCTAGATGTGGTTTTCCAAATTAGCTTGAGCTTTTCCCTTGAAGAGGGTGCTGGAAGATCAAGCAGACAACGTTCTATCTCCCTGAGATAATCGTCGACGTTGGATTCATTGGTGTTAGGATCAAAGCGTTCTATGTCTTTAGCTAGCGATTCAATTTGACGTACACGGAGCCCTGACTCACGGTACGGCGCGTCATCCTCTGACTCTGACCCACGGTCTGTCTCAGAAGGCGCTGGATATCGCTGGTGTGCTCTGGGCTCCCAATGTTGACTCCTGGGGCCCAAATCGGGGTTCGGCATGTTGTGGCGGGCTGCTGGCACGTCACGTGGGTGTCCTGGGAGGTCCTCCTCCCGGGGCACGTCTGCGAAGTGCAGCCTGCGTCTTTCAACTGGGGCTTCTGCGTAATACGCTCTGTCCGGGTACGGACTGGCGTATGATGCTTTGTCCTGCAGCTGGTTATCGGCATGCCGAATACCGGAGTAGCTAGGATGGGTGGATGGTTGAGGTGCAGCTTGGGCTTGTGCATAACCCCAGCCGGCACCTTGCACCCTTCGTGGACTGGGGGAGCGGTCTAAATAGAGGTGCCGCTCAGCTGGTCGACTTCTCACTGATTGAGAAGGCCGTGAAGATGAGGGTCCAACCTGGGATTTGAGGGTGAACTGCTCTCGGCCCCTAGGTGGTCCTGAATGCCCTATAGTGTGTGTAGGGAACGGGGCCGAAGGTTGGAACAGATGAGCTTCATCTCTCTCCTGCGGCGTGCGTCCGTCCAGAGAGTCCTGGTGTTTCCCCCCTTCCCACTGTCTGTTGTCATCAGCAGAGGGGGGCGGGGTCTCCTCCCCATCTTCCCCAGAATCGGTGCGGGTGTCGTCTTCCTCGATCAGCCTTCCATTTCGCTGTTTTTCAGCTAGCATACTCTGGAGGTTCATGATCTCTCGATCATGTTGGAGTTCTCTCTGATAGAGGATCAAGGCTAACTTAGCTAAGTGAACCTGGATTGGTTTTGTACCATCCGGGTTTTCTATTTGATCAATTACAGCTTCTAGCTCGTCGCTACGCTGTTCTTCAGTGAAATCCCTAGAAGGGTAGTCGGGTTCTCGAGCAACTGCGACCAGTTTGGACAATATTTGTCCAGAAAGTAGGCCAGGTTCATAGTCGTGGGCCGCAGCGCCACCTGGTTGCTGGGAGTTGGTCAGTTCACTACTCTGTCCCTCCATTTTAACAACCGAACCAAAAATAGCCTAGTAGAGCTTCTGCAGATAGCTCAAGCTGCACCTTTTGGGCAGCAACTGCTAGCTTTGTAGCAGAAAAACACTAAATTAACCTTTGTGCGCACAGGTTTTAGCGTTTTAAGATTGCACGGAATGCCGTGACTAACGCCTAAAATACTATTCCTTTCAGTATTTTAGCAAAAGCTGGTGCGTTGCCGTAGCAACGTCTTACAACACTTGCAGTGTTAAATATGCTAGTTATTCCTTCAGAATATTAGCAAACAAGGTGTTATCAGTCTTTGAGTGAAGGTTTCAGTTAGTTACAATAGCCACTGTGAGTTAAAGTCGCTAAATTAGCAGTTAATTTTAGCCTAAAAGGGTTAGTCAGAATTACTTACACGCTGCACCTTTAATGAGGAACTGAATTTTAACCTAAAAGGTTAGCCAGAATTAATTACACGTTGCACCTTTAAGGAAAACTGAATTTTAACCTAAAAGGTTAGCCAGAATTAATTACACGTTGCACCTTTAAGGAAAACTGAATTTTTAACCTAAAAGGTCAACCAGAATTAATTTACACGTTGCACCTTTAAAGAAGCACTGAGTTACTGGTGAGAGTTCGATGCAGCTTCCTGCTCAGCGAAATCAGCACCACTCTGTTGCTGGTTCAAGGCTGAACAACTGATTATTTTTAATTCAAGCTCTTTGGATTTATTTGTTTGTTTGTGTCGGATAGAAAGTCTCTGTGTATCCAAGCCTCACACGGGGCACCAATAAAATGTTGGGGTTATTAGGAGCGAACAATTAGTAAGCTTCAACTTACTTTTGGATTCTTCAATAAATTCTGTAAATATGGGAATATTTACTGATTTATTAATTAATTAAGATATTCTTAGATATACGGGGCACCATTCCCCTTTAACCGGGGAAAAATTGAATCCAAAACTCTTATCAGTCTTTCTTGAAGTTCGTAGAATCCTTGGAGCAGAGACTTCTCTTCGACACAACAAAGCTACTGGACACAAAAATCTGAATTTTATAACATTTAATTAACAATTTGTCAAATGAATAAACAGTGGAATAGATGAATAATAACCGTGTGATATGATTGAAGATGGATGTGTTTGCATGTGATGGAGGATGTATGAATGGGGTCCTTTGTTCTCACAAAGGAGTAGTGTGTATGTGTGTGTGTGTGTGTGCGTGTGTATGGATTCAAAATGGAGTCTTGAATACAAGATGGCTGACCCCTTTGTCTGGCTAAAGTGTGGGTGGCAACTTGCACTTTAACTTCCAAAGCACTTAGAATCAGTAGTAACTTAACCTTAAATCACTCAAAACATTTCAAAAGATCATGAAACAACACAAAAGATTAATCACAAATTAATATCTTTTAGTTTCAGCCTGGCCATGACAGAAACCATTTTAAGATACCAAACAATGATCAATAAGCAGTTTATTCTTTCAAAATGACCCGACGGACGTGTTTGGGACGAAAGAGGAAAACACGAAGCTACTTTTTAAGCAATAGACGCGGTTTATTGCTTATTTGAGACTATAGAGGAAACGGGAGAAGGAAAGAATGAGAGAAAAAAATGAGTTTTCTGATCACCAAAGCAGCAAGGCGTCCCCCGCTGTTATGACTTGACGGTTCTCCGTTTTTCTCCGCAGTTTCCAGCGTCATCCGTCGGTTTGATGCTTTCTCCGTTGTTTGGCGTTCACGAGTGTTTCTCCACGGGCTGGACAGAGACAGCAGTTTCTTTCTGTGCTGAGTTATAACTTACAGCGTGCTTGATGGAGTTGTTGCTTTCCTCCGCAGTTCTGTGTCCTCAAACATCAGCTGGAGGGGAGCAGAAACGAGCAGATCTGATGGGCTTGCAGTTTAGTTTCCAGCAGTTCCGTGGGCTCAACGTGGGCACTTAGAGCTTCCGCGTGCTCAAGGGAGTCGGAGCGTTGACAAGCGTGTCCTTACCGCCAGGTATCCTGGGCAAAAGAACGAGGATTCTTTGTCTCTGCTGAAGATTTATGGTCTTAGTTCGCGGGAAAAGCTCCACGGCTTCCCGCACATGCGCAGAACGTGTTTCTGGTACTAGGCGGTGACGTCATCACAATGCTTCCGTGTGCAAAGCATCATGGGAAATGAAGTTTCTTGGCGCTGATGTGATTATTTGCTTTTCAGAGCAATTTAAGCACAGTCATTTTGGAGAAAATCACTGCATAGTAATTTCCTCATGAGGTCAGACCCTCAACACCATTGAGCAGGATTGATAGTTTATCCCTTGAGGTCCACATGGCAGGGGTGAGGTGGTGCTCACTCCTCACCCCTGCCACATGGACCCAAGGGATAAACCATCAACCCTGCTCAATGGTCAACTTTCCTCGCGGGGTCACACCCATTAGAACAGTGGGAGGGTTAAACATGAATCTGAAAAGAGATGTCTACTTTTAGATTTAATTGGAACAAGTCACTGAACAAGGGAGAGAAAGTAAAACTGGACTATTGATCTCATTACTTATATGTCATGTCATCAATACCCAAAGTGTGTTTGGTATTGATTACATTGATATTTGGATCCATGAAACAGTTTGGGAAGGGGGAGCTGTTGTCAGCATGCATACAGAGGGTATAGAAAAGAATCACCCCTGTGAAAGATTTGAAACTTGTTTCCTGAAATCAAAACACAAAATATCCTTTTCCAGCTTTACTTATCCAAAGCAACCAACAACATCCAACAGGAAAATATCACAATTCAGAAATAAAAAACAAGAAATATTGAGATTAATAAAGGATCATCCCCCAGTGTCAATATTTAGTTGAACCAACCTTTGCTTTAATAACAGTCAGTTATGGAACTTTTCTATCAACTGCACGTCTGGATTTAACAATTACTGCCTGCTCTTCTTTACAGAACACTTCCAGTTGGGTCTAGGCGTTGGTCATCTGTAATCAGATTGTCAGTGGGATTTAGGTCTAGGCTCTGACTGGGCCACATGAGGACGTTCACTTGTTCCTCCTTCAGCCACTGTGCGGTCAGTTTTACTGTGTGCTTTGGATCATTGTCATGTTGAGAGGTGACTCTTTTGCCCATCGGCAACTTTCTGACAGAAGGTAGAAGGCTTTTCCTAAGAGTCTTACGGTCTTTTGCCCCATCCATTTTTCCTTCAACCCTAATGAGAGCCTCAGTTCCTGAGCCAGAGAAGCACCCCCAACAGGAAGCTGCCACCTCCATGCTTTACTCTAGGTATGGTATTTTGTAAATGGTGAACAGTGTTGGATTTACACCAAGTGTACAGTTTGATGTTGAGGCCAAACAGTTCCATTTAGGTTTCAACTGACCATAAGACAATTTTTCATTTGGTGTCAGAATCTTCATTAGGCATTCTGGCAAAGCTCAAATGAAAGTTAATATGGCCTTTCTGGACAGTTGCTTTTTCCTTGCAATCCTCCCGAACAAGCCACATCTGTGAAGTGTGTCAAGTGCACAGAATGACCACTCTTGGCATGAAGTCCTGCAACTCCTTCAGAGTGGCCACTGGCTTCTTGGTAACCAGTTTGGAGGGACGACCGGGTCCAGGGAGGATCCTAGTGGTACCAAATGCTTTCCACGTCTTTATTAGAGGCGTTACTGTGTTCTGCGGGATTGCTAAAGCCGTTGAGATTCTTTTGCATCCGTCTCCTGCCTTATGTCAACCAGAGTCAGTTGTTTGCTGTCAGTTGCACTACCAAGCAAGAGAACGCTCCAGGAACAGCTGTGGTTTAAGCTCCACTAATCGCGTTGATTACAGCTGATCACAGGTGGAAGCCAGTAACCATGTTCTTCTGAGGAAGTGGTGCCCCCCCCCCCCCCCCCCCCCCCGACTAGGTGTAAAATTTCTTTTAAGGAGGTGGTGATACTTTATTAATTGTCTTCTTCTTATTATTTTCTTTTCATTTATTTTTTCTTCTTGAACTGTAACTTTGATATTTTTCAGTGAAAGTTATTGGTTGCATTTGATAAGTAAAGCTGGTAAAAGTGTTTCCATTTAGGCTTCAAAGCAAAAGGATTGAAGTCTGTCAAACGGGGTGATTCTTTCCTATGCCCACTGTAAAAGCAGAAAGCTATTGGTCAAAACTTGGTTAATGAGGGCGATGGAGACACAGGAGTTAAGTGCTCGCCCCGTGATTGGAAGGTTGCAGGTTCGATCCCCACCCAGCCCGTCTGTGTCGTTGTGTCCTTGGGCAAGACACTTAACCCACTTTGCCTGATGGTGGTGTTCGGAGGGACCGGTGCTCGGCAGCCTCGCCTCAGTCATGTGCCCCAGTGCAGCTGTGACTATGATGTCACTCATCACCACCAGTGTTTGAATGTGTGTGTGAATGGGTGAATGACTGATTGTGTTGTAAAGTGCCTTGGGGGGTTCCAGGACTCTAGAAGTGATTAATCAAATACAGGCCATTTAGTTAGAATGATTCATTTTGCAATGAAAAGTCATTTTGATCCTCAGTAAACCTTGGTGCTTAATTAAAATGTGAAGAAAAAAGATCAAATTAATTAAAGAGACATTAAGATAGACATTACTTTAGAAAAGTAACATGAAGGCTAATCTAGCTACAGACGTGTTAACAGAAGAAGGATGCTGCCTTTGCCATATCTCTGCTGTTAAGAGGCTGACCCCGGGCCGTTAATGACTGCTTTGATCGAGAAGAAGATTGATGTTATGGCTTCACTGCTCTCTTTTGGCCCCCTTTCCTTAAAATGGCAACTAAAAAAAAATACTGCAGAAGGTCAAGACACTGATTTATTTAGAGCAGTAGGATGACGTTTAGGAAGCATCCTTTGGTGGCAATGGATTAAAAAAAGAAAAAAACTATAGAATGTCTCTAAGTCATTATCCAAAGACCCACCGAGGATGAAATTAGAGCAAAGCTTCGCTGGTCAATAGGGCTAGATAACAATGTAATTAAGTGCAATTGGCTTTTAATTGGGCATAATGCACCCCATCGCCCTTTTTTTAAATTATTTTTTGCTTAAGCTGCCCTTCAATACAAGGCAGCAGCTGCCACAAGCTCAGCTTTTCAGCGCTATTATCTGTAGCATTAACGATTTTTGACCAGAGGGGAAATAAATGGCTTCGGTTGGAAAGCCTTCCATCAATCACAGCTGTGCTCCTTGTGGAATATTAGTCTTTGGTGTGCAGGAGAATTCCTCCGATTAAGAGGTTAAAATTAGGTCATAGAGGAGAGTTAAAAACAGTTTGCTCGTATCAAACTTCCTTGCATTTGAGGATAGATGTGGAAAATGCCAAACCTGATGTTTTTATTGATTTCTTTTGACATGTTCAGAGTTTAGCACACATACTTAACAACCCTCCCAACATGGATCAATGCTTTCTCTTCCAACGTACATCAAATTGGCTTATCCATTTCTCCAATCTAACAACCCTTGTGACACAAATCCCACAAGAGTCCTGATAAATATCACTCTTCTCTCTTATTGCAGAGAAACTAAATCAACAAAATGGACCAGAAACTGCACATGTTATTTCAGTGATTGATGTCCACATCAGTTCAGCTTTGCAGCAACTTATTACTTCAGCTTTCCGTGCACCAATTGATTATTCATGCTCCATTATTATAGTTAATCTAACACAACATAATGACTACAATCATGCAGATGAACAATAATCTACAAGAGCGAGTGGTGGGTTCTTTGTTGTTGTTACACTGGCACCTTTCTGAGGTGCACTCATTCCTGTTTGGTCAGGCATGAATAAATATACTGTAAAAGCTGCATAGCAGCGGTCTTCGTTTCAAGCTGGTGTGGACGTAGATGGATGGAGTTCCCACCCTGTAATTTACACAGGCTGATTACACCCAAGCCTCCCGTACCCTTTAATTACAATAGGTGTCCTTTTGACTAATTGCGTGTTTATACTCAGGGGGTTCTGCTGGTATTAATGCACTCACTTTGCATCCTGAAGGCCACTATTCAAAATGTGTCATGTGAAGGTATCTGGTAATGAGCAAACCGAAATGTGTGCATGCTCCTGCCGGCGGAGTTTGGTCTCAGGTGCTGCTTCGTGACCCTTTTCACTGTGACCTCTTCACAGGGTCTGCCCGGTCCTCCCGGTGAGAAGGGAGAAAACGGGGACGTTGGAGCGATGGTGAGCGCAGCTCATTCTCTCTTTGTTCACAAGTATTTCATTTTAGTTGGATTTTCACATTTTTCTTTTGCAAGTTTTGACCCATGTCTATACACACTATACACTATACGTTTGCAACTTGTTCAAACTTTGCAATCACTATTGTTGTGCACAGTTTTTTTTACTTTTGTAGAGCTACAGAATAAATTGTAAAGTGAAGGAAAATGTAGCAAGTGTCTGATGATTTATTTTAATGAATGAAAAAGCAGCCGACCTTTTCTCTTTCTGACAATCTTCACACATTTACCATCTGAACATTGTCATAGCGTGATCTGAGCATTATGTAATTTATCTACACTTTAGTATGTCACCATCATGTATTGCAGATGTTCAGTAGGAAGTTCTCAGCTGAAACCTTTTCTTAAACTTTCAAAACTGCATTTGATAACACTTCTGTTAAAACAATGAAATAAGTAACAAATCAGTCCAGGAATATGTCTCTTCATGCATGTATCAACATGCTTGTAAACATCTCCTAAAAGTAAATATCTCTTTTTGACAGGGTCCACCAGGTCCTCCTGGTCCCAGAGGTCCACAGGGCCCCAGTGGTGCTGATGTAGGTTTTATATTGTGTTTGTTTCAAAATTAAAGGATGTAAAAATCCATGTCATGTTGGTATGGTGTTTTAATTTCATTAATGTGTTTCTAATTTATCTCCAGGGTGCACAAGGGCCTCCTGGAGGTATTGGTTCAATGGGAGCTGTCGGTGAGAAAGTAAGAACCAATGAACTGGAAACTAATAATGTAGTAGTGATGCATTACAATGTTTACACATAAAGTCTCATTGGTCGACACGGAATGGTGAAATGATGTCTCCGCATTTGACCAATCCCCTGGAGTAGCGGTGAGCCGCAGACATGGCCGCGCTCAAGGACTATTTGGTGGTTGAATCCCCCTGTCGAACCCCTTAATGTTGAGTGTCAACTAGGGAGGCAATGGGTCCCATTTTTAAAGTCTTTGGTATGACCCGATTGTGGATTAGAACCCACAGTCTCCCAGTCTCAGGGTGGACACTCATACTAGTCCACTGAGCTGTGTTTGTGTACTATAAACGTACTAAAACACTGAGGTGGAAGCTAATACAATATTTAGCTGATGAAGCTGGGTTATTATTGTTGTTGTTGTTTTTTTTAACTAATTAATTTATCTATTTATTCATTCTTATTTATTTACTTACAGGGAGAAACTGGAGAGGCTGGTAACCCAGGACCACCTGGAGAACCTGGTATTGGAGTAAGTGTAAAACTCCAGTAACGTGATCATTGTATCTTTTCAAATGAAAGATTGTTACATATATATATATATATATATATATATATATATATATATATATATATATATATATATATATATATATATATATATATAATGGGGTTTGAATTGTACATAGACAGGATTTTCATTCCTGTTTCCACAGTATCTGAATGTAGAAAAGTATTGATTTTATTTACTACTTAGAATTTTTTTTTTTAGTTTACTGTCATTTTTCGTCATTGCATCAATTTCTATAATGATGACTCATCTCAGATTGTTGCTACCTTTTAAAATGGTTCTAGTTTCAACTCTTAGCTGGTGGAAAACCTCAGATCAGATTTGCTCCATTGATCCTGGCTGAGGAGTAGCCACAGCACCTCCAAGGCCAGGCACGTCTCACCCTAGCCACAGGTGTGAGACTTCTTGTGTCTGAGTCACTCAGACTGTATTGACAGATCGATCTGTGCTTCATATTTGTTTACAGTGACACACAGAGTCATCCCAGTCCAGATGTAAAGAGCCATACTGGCATTGACTAGTGAAGAGCTCAGCTCTAATGGGCCAGCTAATAAATTTGGACTTGCAATCAGGCTTCAGCTGCTGCACTGAAGCAAGCTGGAAGAACCTGTGTCCATCGGGTCTAGGGTTAAAACAACCCTGGGATATTCAGGGTTTCATTTTCTTCCATTAAAATATTTTTCAGAGGATTTTCTAAAACCTGAGTTTCTGTTTTTTATTTGTTCAGGTTATTCTTGTTGCTTGTTTTGATCCCAGCTGTGTGTCTTTTGTTGTTTTTACTCTCACTTACTTGCTTGTGATGGTGAATTTTGACTCAGGGCCCTCGAGGAGAGACTGGAGAGAAGGGAGAGACTGGCCCCCCTGGAGCTGCTGGGCCTGCAGGCGCCAGAGGACCCCCTGGCGATGATGGTCCAAAGGGTAACCCTGTACGTCTCCAACATTTCAACACACACACACACACACACACACACACACACACACACACACACACACACACACACACACACACACACACACACAGCTGGTGCGTCATTAGAGCTTTCTCTGACAGCGTAATTGTGTTGTATTTCTCTGTTGAGTTGCCTGCTGACAGTGCTGTTGTTGACACAGTGTCAAATATATGAGTCAGGCTCAGACGTATCAGTGTCTCTGTGTGTCTGCAGGGTCCTGTCGGCTTCCCAGGAGACCCAGGCCCCCCTGGTGAGCCAGGTGCTGCTGTAAGTACTGAAATTATATTTTCTTTCTGAATAGCCGTTATTGACTATGAACCGTTATGACTATGAATAACAATTGCATTTGTGAATATAATTACATGCTCAAATTACCCCCAACACAAATATGATAAGAACGACTCCATGCTGCTACGAATATAATGTCTTATGTGCTTCTGTAATTTGGTTACATTTTTATTAAATCATGTTTGAATCACATGTGGTTTGTTTAGGGTCTTGATGGTTTACCTGGTGATAAGGGAGATGATGGAGAGGCAGGACAACCAGTAAGTCTTTTTTTAATCAGAATTGTTTTTAGCACATAAACTCCACAATTAAATTCTATATTGCTATTAAGATTGAGAGAATATTGATGCAAGTCACTTTTTTGTGTGATATTTAAAATTCCCAGTGTCTTCTGACGTTTGTTCATTATTTCACATCTATGGGTAAAATTATAGTAGTCATTGATAAAACATGCAGATCATTGTTAAATTCAAATATAGTCTTGAGAGTCAAAAAGAGAGAGCAAACCTGTCATATTTCATGAGCGCCAGCTTCATTCAGTGAAATAAAATATCATTTTTTTCCAAACTGGGATGTCCTGTGATGTAGCATTGCTCTGATGTTTTAAGAAGTGGAGTTTGAGTGTTTTATCTGCTCTAATTTAGGGCCCTCCAGGTCCATCTGGTGAAGCCGGAGTACCAGGGCCTCCTGGTAAAAGGGTGAGTATGTTTCAAACAAAAATTTTACTTCCGCACAGCTCTTTAGCCAGTTTCTCTCTTTTTAAGTGTTCATAACAAGCCCCAAGCTACTTCATTACCCGCTGATGCATATTTATGATCATACGCTTTGATTTGGGCTGCATGGTAGTCAGTACTGTTGCCTCGCAGCATGAAGGTTGCTGGTTCGAAACTCGGATGCGGCCTTTCTGCGTGGAGTTGCGTGTTCTCCCCATGCATGCGTGGGTTTCCTCCGGGTACTCTGGTTTCCCCCACAGATCACAACATGCCCTATAGGTTATAAATTGTAAGTCACTTTGGGTAAAAGTGTCTGCTATATAAATAAACATAAATAAACAAGATTTTAGATTGATTTTCTCATGTTTCCAAGGAATCCTGGCCCATTAGTGAAAACAGTCTAACGAGTTTGGATCGCAGAAGGCAGTGATGCTGTTTTATAATTATCAACATTAAGATATTTTGACTGACAGTGATTAGGAAATAAATCAGGATTAAATCTGATATTGTTGATAAATCTACTTTTAACACTTTAACTTCTAGAAAACAGCAAAACATTGCCCTTTTGCATTGTGTGTGTATATATATATATATATATATATATATATATATATATATATATATATATATATATATATGATTCTTCATTTAGTACCTAAAATATACAGCATGTTTTACAAATGTACCAACTTTCTGTTTAGAATAAACAAGATTAATTTCTCCAGCTCATCGTGTGTTTTGAATCAAGTCTACTTCTTGCTTGAGTGAAAATGGTCACAGCGCCAGAGAGATGTAAAATCCACTTAACTGTGTGAAATGTTTAGTGGACACCAGTGTCTTTTTAGTTTACAATGGCCTAACTTCAAATGTAAGCAGTGATTGTGTATTCGGAGACAAATTTGTGTGGAAAGCACTTTTATGTCGCCTGAGTTTGTATTCCTCACGTTAGCATCGGAGTCTACAGAACTAATTAGACCGCGGTTAGCCGTCCATACTAATGAACTTTGTGGTATAATTTTTCATTCTTCAAGGTAATTCTGGGTTAGCCTCTCTTGCAATATCTCCTTAAAACCGATTCCAGTTTTGGTGCTCACTGATGCGTGGAGCTCTTTGACTACATTAGCACACAGTCACGCTTTGGTGCACACACACAGCCCTGTGCACTCACACATATTTGCCAGGGATCTTAACCTACATCGAAGACCCGTGGCTTTTGTTTGGTCAAAGTGATTAGGCTTTTTAACACCACGTGTCAGCCCACTTACAAGATGTGACTAGAGGCTGTTTTGGGGACGAAACGTTGCTCAATTTTTATCAAATTATATTTAGATTGTATAACAGTTTTCTTTGCACTGGTGCTGCATTCCTCTTCAAGGTCAGAACATGTTTGGATATTTATCAGAATTAATGGTTTTTAGGGAATGTTGGCAGAGTGATCATCAGAAAAATCTAATGTTGTTTTTAATTATCTTTAGGGACCTCTTGGACAAGCAGGTCAAGAGGGCAGGCAAGGAGAAAAGGGATCCAAGGTAAGCTCTGGTAATTGAAATAAAATGTTGTCAGTCTGAGTTTGACCATGAAATCAACCTTTCAGCTTAACTTTCCTTTTTAGCAACTTCAGCTCTATATTTTAGCTGTCCTACTTGCAGCGGTGTTTTATTAGTCAACTGTCACTGCTTTGAGAGTCACTTTTGTGGATTGGATTATTTATTTGCTCCAAACCTTCCTCAGGAAGGCAATCTTAAAAGGAAGCAAAAAATGTCACGGATCCCCAGGGGCGCAGCCTGTCTCCCCTGGATACCCCGCTCAGGAATCCCATATACTATTAAAAATTGGCAAACTAGTCACACATAAAAAGCAATGCTGTCTCTTGACAATCAAAATATTAGACTGCTTTGTTGAAATCTTTAACATCCTGGTGTTTGCACAATCAGTGAGCATGAAGAGGAAGAAACCCTTTAAGCCGTAAAGACAGTGTTTGATACCACATCAGATTTGCACCGTCAGAAAACCTGGAAGACCAAAATAGTCTCAATCTGTTTCTTTGTTTTTCTTTTATTTCTACCCTTCACGTGCACCCAGTCATATGCACACACATGCACACACACACACACACCTAACACCATCAACATTTAGGTAAAAGATTAGAGTAAATTTGACAGACAAGGCAAAGCCTGCGTGAAGATTCAACTCTGTCAAATCTGGGCCTAATTGCCTGTCAAAATGGTTTAATTCCCTTCATCTATCATCACGGCCAATATCACATCTGCGGAGCATCGATACATGAAAACAAGCTATTCCTGCTCAGATGGATGAGACCTGGAAACATATGATCTGTCTGAGCGTTGCAAATCCTCGTATCCTCCCACTCTTAGCTTCTGTGATGGGAAACGTGGAATGTAGAACAATGTGTTTCAGGGAAACAGGAATACTTCAGTCCTTAAACTGAATAACAATTATCTAAAGACAGAGTTGACAGCATGAGAGATATAGTGTAGAGCAGGAATCACATGACTGATTCAATTAGGAAAGTGCTCGTTTTAACGTTTTAGTTGGTAGAAATGGGTGTTTCTTTTCTGTAAATAATTCCTTTACAGCAAGTAAAAGCATGCTTGGTCAAAAATAATTAATAATTAGAGGGTATTTGTGATTTTAGGGAGAATCTGGAGCAGAAGGACCTGTTGGGAAAACTGGACCTGTGGGACCTCAGGGGCCACCCGGAAAGGCTGGTGCTGAAGGTCTGCGTGGAATTCCTGGCCCTGTTGTGAGTTTGTGAGCAGAAAGCTATCATTTTATCCACCCAGTCATCCATTTTTGTACGCTTCTCTGGGGTCGGGTCATGGGGGCAGCAGCCTAAGCAGAGAAGCCCAGACTTCCCTCTCCCCAGCCACTTGGGCCAGTTCTTCTAGGAATCCCAAGGCGTTCCCTGGCCAGCAGAGAGACACGGTCCCTCCATCATGTCCTAGGTCTTCCTCCTCTCGGTTGAACGTGCCCGGAAAAGCCCACCAGGGTGGCGTCCAGGAAGCTTCATAACCAGATGCTCGAGCCACTTTACCTGGCTACTCTCGACGTGGATGAGCAGCGGGTCTACTCCAAGCCCCTCCTGAATGATCAAGCTTCTCACCCTATCTCTAAGATACAGCCCAGACACCCTGCAGAGAATACTAAATTTGGCCACTTGAATCCCAGATCCCTTCGCTACGCTCTGTAATAATCAAGGGGGGGGAAAAAATGGATATCCTGATCCAAATCTTTCGATGACTACCCAAAGCTCATGACCACAGGCGAGGGTTGGAACATAGATTGGCTGGTAAATCAAGAGCTTCGTCTTCCAACTCACCTCTCTTCACCGGGACAGAATACTACATTGCCACCATCGCTGCAGATGCAGCACCAATCTGTCTATTGATCTTCCGCTCCATGTTTCCTTAATTTGTGAAGAAGACCTCGAGATACTTAAACACCTCCACTTGAGGCAGGACCTCGTCCCCATACATTTTACATGGCAGTACATAACCGGGAATTAATGACAAATTTCCAAGGTCACGTTTTTCCAAGGGTAGGCCCTCGAGTGCCGCTGTCCAGCATGTTTTAGTTGTTTTCCTGCTATCTCAGTGGTTTAATCACCTGTTCATCAGGTTATTGAGCTCTGTAGAAGCCTGTTAATGACCTACTGATTAAAATCAGGTGTGGTGGAGCAGGGGAACAACAAAAGCCTGCTGGATAGTGGCACTAAGGGACATGATTGCCTACCCATGCACTAGAACATAAAATATGTTTATGAAGTTGTCAAATTGTTGGTCAAAAACTGTTGTATGTTATTATTTTTTTTGTTTTAACTATTTTTTCAGGGTGAGCAAGGACTTCCAGGTGCCTCTGGACAAGATGGTCCTCCTGGACCCATTGTAAGACATTACTTTCCTCTACCTGCATGTTTTGTTTTGATATTTGAACTTAAAACCTCAGTTGCAACAATTGGCGTTTCAGTTCCTCCTAACAAACTGATTCCTCCTCCTTAGGGACCCCCTGGACTTCCCGGCATGAAAGGAGACTCTGGATTCAAAGGAGAGAAGGTGAGACATTATTGGGATGCTAATCTAAAATTCCCTCATGCTGTATTTTCCATATCTACTTCTGCGCCTTATCTGAAGCTCTCAAAGCAAGCAAAGGGTTTGCTCTCTCCCAGTGAGATGAAAATGAGTTTGGTTTTTCCACTCAGTGATTTAATGCACTAAATGAATATGCATAAGTCTGATGATATCGTCTTTGTAATGGTCATTGGTTGGTTGCCAGCGTGCTGCAGTCAGAAGCAGATGATCATAACTCTGCCCAGCAGCAGATGCAGAGACACACCATTGTTAAATATGACACCCACAATGAGCATTCAGATTATTTATTGATAGAAATAAAAACCCTCAGGGTTCGTCTAGGTAGCCGCTTTGTGTAAAATTGTCCGTGAACTAGCATGAATGGTTTTAACTTAATCAAACAGAAAAACGGACAGAAAGTAGACTGTTTTTGCTGTGGACGTGACTTTTTATTGAGCAGGTGGTTGGTAGTGCTAGATAACGATTTGCTTCCCTTTCTGCTTCAGGGTCATCCTGGTCTCATTGGTCTGATTGGACCTCCTGGTGAACCCGGAGAGAAGGGAGACAGAGGTCTGCCTGGACCTCAGGGTTCTGCAGGTGGTAAGGGAGACGCTGTAGGTATCCTGGAGTGACTTTAAACTAAATCAATTTTACTCTCACTTTATGTACATTTAAACACTTAATAGTTTTTGACAAATCCAGAGATAAAACATGATTTATATAATGTATCTTCGGCATGATGTTTAATTTGATTTTGTTGTGTGTCATAAGGGGTTGGGGGGTGCCAATGGTCCTCTCGGTCCTCCTGGTCCTCCTGGACTTCCTGTAAGTCGTAGTTCTTGTAGAACAAATGTGATTTTACACTTTCTGTCTCACTGATTCTTTTCTTCATATCTGAATATTGTCTATTATCTCATCAGGGTGCACAAGGACAAAAAGGGTCTAAGGGTTCAGTTGTAAGTTACGTTTTACTGTTTTGGTGTTTGGATTATGTTTTTATTTTAATGGATGTTGGAAGGAAATGTTTTTGTTTTCCCACATGCTCATAATTCTGTTTTCTGTCAGGGTTCGGCTGGTCAGAAGGGAGACCCTGGGCTGGTTGGACAACCTGGACCACCTGTAAGTTAAAGATTCAGCTGTTTTCATCGCAAAACAGAATATTTTACAAAAATATTAAACCAATTTCCTCCTCAGATTTGTTTTCCTTTTTGACAAAACTAAAATACATATTTGATATTGGAAAATAATAAAAGCCAATCTTTAATTTCTGCACTGCAGGGTCCACCTGGTGACATCATCCAGTCGCTGCCCATTCATCAGCCTAGCAAAAAGAGCAGGCGGCAGGCCGACACGCAGGGAGACGAGGCATTGGCCGACTATGGCATAGGTTTGGGCACAGAGGGAATGGAGGATGTCTTTGGATCTCTCAACAACCTCAAACAAGACATCGAACACATGAAGTTCCCCATGGGCACGCAAGACAACCCTGCTAGAACCTGCAACGACCTGCACCTCAGCCAGCCCGACTTCCCAGATGGTACAACAGAGAGAATGCTTTAGCCATCAGTGATTTTGCTCGGGATCGTGGAAAAAACCTTAAAGATGGTCAAAACCAAACAGCTTGTGTTTGGCAGTGTTTCACGCTTCTGCTTCTCTCTCAGGTGAATACTGGATCGATCCAAACCAGGGCTGCATTGGAGACGCCATCAAAGTGTTTTGTAACTTCACAGCAGGTGGAGAAACGTGTATTTACCCAGACAAGAAGTCTACAGGAGTGAGTTACGCTGCTTACTAACTGCAGTAGAAAACACAAATGGTCAACATAATGCTGACATTCCTGTTACAGGTTAGAATATCTAACTGGCCCAAGGAGTCTCCAGGTTCTTGGTTCAGTGAATTCAAACGAGGGAAAATCGTAAGTCCACCCACATGGCTCCTCGCAGACCTCTTTTTTTCTCCCTTTCATCTATTTTTTTTTCAATTTCATTACACTCTTTCAGCCGACACACCTTTCTCCAGCATCCACATTAAAGGTGTGGTTCACTGAAAATCTATTATTAAAATCTTGTTATAATCCATCACTCTTGAGTTTGTCATGCAGGCTAAACATGAAAATAGTCTCCTACAACTATCTCCTGCATTAGCATCTGATAGAAAATAGACGGTGAAACTCTAGGATTTGAAAATCCTGACAGATCTACGTCACACTGTCACTTATCATTCATTCACTCACCCATCTTGATTCACGATGGGGAAGACTGTTGTTGGTTTAGCATCCAGGAAACAGCAGAGAACGTCTCGGCTAGTAGATGCTAACCGTTAACATTAGCAACTCCAACACACAGCAGAACTCCTCTAGGCTTGTGTTATTTGTGGAGATGAAACATCCATGTTGCAAGTCAGTGGGAGAGTCACGAGATGTCCAAATATCAGGAAATGAAACTCGAAAACATGCCGCCTGAAGCTCAGCTGTGATGTGGCTCACTTCTAGTTCCAGGAAATGGTACACTGGAATTGTTCCCCCTCATTCAGTGTTACCAGAGACCACTGCAGTTGTATTGATTAAACGAGTGCTCCACACTTTTGAGACATCCTTTTTTTAAATATCCTTCTGACTTTTCTTCCTTTTAAGTTTTGTTTTCTCTTCGCCTGTCCCCAGTTGAACTACGTCGACATGGCAGAGAACACCATCAACATGGTTCAGATAACCTTCTTAAAGCTGCTGAGCTCCTCAGCCCGGCAGAACTTCACCTACATTTGCCATCAATCCGTCGCCTGGTATGATGCCAAAGCTGACAGCTACGACAAGGCGCTGCGCTTCCTGGGCTCCAACGATGAGGAAATGTCTTATGACAATAATCCTTTCATCAAGCCGCTGATGGACGGCTGCTCGGTAAACACTCGCTTTCTCTCGTTCTCACACTGAGTGCTTGTAATTAAACTTTTTCTAAATCCAGAGACGTCACACTAATCCTCACCAATATACAGAAGATTGTAGAAAAGTGTCAGAAAGTATGTTTGAGACAAAAGTAAATGCTGAATTAATAGGTAGGTATTGTTGTTTGAAAACTGCTCGTGGAGTTATTTACAAAAACATGTGTTGATTTCTCCTACACCAGTGCTGGAAGATTTTTTATTTGTTTACTTTTTTAACTGTCTTGATGCTGTAGATTTTTTATTCATTAGTTTTGTGCAATTTCCTCTTATTTGTTATAATATGAATTCAAGACATTAGAACTTCTGGAAAAAGAGTCATGTATAAAAATCTCATTTTGCAAAAGGAAAAATGTTACTAGATAAACTTTTTTGACGTTTCCTAATTAATGCAGAAGCCTTATTTCTGATCTTTTTCATCTTTGTTGTTTTCTGGCAGTTAGGACTTCATGTTCTTTTACCTTTAAAGAAATGACGACAAACTTCCTGTTATAAAGCTTCATGAAATGAAAACAGTTTACTTTTCCTTCAGATTATAGTTTAGTTTTGAGCAAGGATAATCCACATTTCAAGATATTCATTTTTTAAATTAGTTTAAAGGCATAGAACACTGAAAAAACACGTTTTAATAATTATTTCTGATTATAATCAGTCACTCTGTGTTTTTCACACAGGCTGAACATAAAAATCATCTCCTACATCTATTTCCTGCATTAGCTTCTGATAGAAATATACAGTGAAACTCTAGGATTTGTAAATCCTGACTGCTGTATGTCAATCGGTCGCTTGGACTCACCCGTCTTGACTCACGACGGGGAAGGCTGTCGTTGGTTTAGCGTCCAGGAAGCAGCAGAAAATATCTTGGCTTGCAGAAGCTAACCGTTACCATTAGCAACTCCACCACACAGCATCATTCCTCCAAGCTTGTGTTATTTGTGGAGAGAAAACATCCATGTTGCAGAGCAAATGTAGACAGTGGTAGAGTCACGTCGCTGTTGTCCAATCAGAGGCAAGATGCCAAAATATCAGGAAATAAGACTCCTAATCCCGCCACTCTCTGCTGCAGACTTGTCCATGCTGATCAATGTAATTCATTCCTACCAGAGGCAACTGCAAATGTATTGATTAAATGAGTTTCCTACACCTTTAACCTCAGTGGGTTCAGAAACAAGGCAACACAGTTCTATTTCTTTCTTCGTCTTTTTTTTAGCTTGGCTGAATATTTTTAGTATTTCAACTAAGAAACAATGTTTTTTTAAACAGAAAAGTGCAGAAAACTACCGTTTCAACCGTAAGAGCTTCATCACTTTTTCTACCTGAATATCTAGAATGCGCTGAATTCTAAATGCTGCACTTTTGTGGCTACACATCCATCTCCGTGTATTTTAAAAAGCATTTTTGATCATTTAGTAAACAACGTTTTCATGTATTCTTCACTTTGCAGCTAAAGCAGGGCTATTCCAGGACTACGTTGGAGATCAACACTCCCCGCATCGACCAGTTGCCCATCATTGACGTCATGCTGAATGACTTTGGGGGCACCAACCAGAGGTTTGGCTTTGAGGTTGGTGCCGTGTGTTTCCTCGGCTAGACGACCCCTCCCCACCCCTCCCAGCTGAAAGACAGGGTCAGAGGGTACATAATAACACCCACACTCAGAGATCTGACAACCATCACCTTCTCTCCCTACGAAGCAAAGAAGACCCAATCAAGCAGGAAGGAAAGAAGACGTCTGACCAGGGGGAAGTCCTCCTCGCCCTCGTAGGGCCAGAACCACATGACTTTAACTTGAGTGACATCAGGAAAAGGAGGTTAGATGCTGTGGTGGACAGTAGCACACTTTCAGCATTAAAGAGAGGATCCACTCACCCCCAAACCCAATTATCCCACATTCTCCCCTCCCACCTCCTCTTCCTCTCTGGATGCTCCAGGTGATGCTCAGAGTACAACCACGGAGGTGCTTTTGTGCAGAATCACAAAACACCCAAGGTGCTACAAATAGTGCTTTTTGATAAAATTGTAATTATTTTTTAACATAGCAATTTTGTACATTACTGTTCCTCACCAAATCCACTCTAAAAGCCTGCATGTGCCTCTTAAGGGTTGAATAAATATTTGGTTAATCATGCTTGAAGAATAAATTTTATGATTATATTTAAAGTTTCTTAGAAGAGAGTCATGTCCATGATATACTTTTAAAACAGCCTCAAATTGTAACTATGAATCAGTCCTTTTGTAAATATTACTGTCAGGATTTATTTTTATGTGCTTAAACAAACTAGGAGGTGATAATTCAATCCAAAAGAGCAGTTTGTGTTTTTCATGACAAGCCTGATTCCCATCAGGAAATTAAGCCATAACAAACCAAGATAGTAATATAAATAGTTTTGGATAAAAATCATTGTTGTACCTCTTTGTTCTCTAAAAACTTTGACATACTAGCTTAAAACATGTTTACATTTTATCATGTGGTAAAATCACAGCGAGGCCATGTGGATATTTTCTCTGTAACAATGAACAAAAAGTGTTTTTTTTAAAGTGCCAATTAAAACGGAGTTCTGAAACAAGTTGGGCTGAATGTATTGTTCCCTTTTTGTGATTCTGTGGCCTGTTGGCATCACCGTTGTTGGTCACAATAATAAAAAAGACGAGGATTCGATTGTTTTACTAACTTTTTCAGCTTTTTGTTTCTGACTCAGATTTGATTTTTGATCACGGTCTGTTTGCATCTCCACCGTCTTAACTTAAGGCCGCGGTAGCAGACTTGAGATCTCCTTCCGACCCTGTGTATGTTTACAAGCTTTGTGCAACTGAAATAAATCTTTGGTGCTTTGCTAAGTGCACATTGAGATCATTTGCATTCACTTGCAGATTACATAGTATGACAGAAAACCAAGCGTAACAAGTGAGTGCCTCCACAATGCACAATGAGATCTCACCAGCATGAGAACAATGCTCAGCCTGCCATAGATTCCTAATTACACCTCACGTTCCTGTGGGACATGTAATCAGCTGAAAAAAATTGCCATTGTTCATAGGACTCATTTTAGGATGGTGAACCAGACTCATTTTCCACTAAATTGGGTTGTTTTTGACTTGGATCCAGCATTCAGCTGCTCTAAGTTGATTATTTTGCTAGTTTGGGCTCCGATTTGGCTCCTTAATTGAAATTTGGATCACCACACCATAATTGGTGACCTGACCTTCACCTCATTATAAACCTAGTTCTGTTTCAGCTGTGGGTGAGCTAAGTTATTCATTTTCTTCTTAGATTCTATCCTGCTGGGTATGCAGCATTAAGAAAGCTGCACTGTGGTGGGATCTTTGGAATTGTTGCTGCATAACCAAAGAAAAAAGCCTTTGCTGCAGAGGGTTATCAACAATTACTCCCTTTCAAGACAACTATTATCACAACCATCACTTTGCTGAAGCTACATCAGTTGGTTTGTGTCAGAGAGCGTGCTGGTGCCATGAAAAGACCTCTGCACTCTTCCTTATCTTTTCTCCGATTGTCACCATTTGAAATCGTTAATGAAATGCAAGGATCACATGAAGCACGATTAACAGCATGATCCGTGTAATGTTGACATGATAATAGAACAGCTTTTATCCGTGTCGCTCAAGTGTCCACGACAAATGCAAATCAGCAGTAATTACCTTTTCTTTCCAAGGAGTTAGTCATTTTAGCCATGTTGTGAAAGCCCGTGGAAAACGAAGCATGCCATTTATTCAGAGACGTCTCAAAAAATAGACAGAAAACCAATTATGACTCCCATCGCTAAACAAACAGGAAGGAAATAAGTGACGAGGTTGTTCTGCACGTTGGCTGTCACATTGAAAAGTTACTTTATTTTCAGGAGATAAGAAAAATGAAATGCCATCCATCCATCCATTTTCATCCGCTTATCCGGAGTCGGGTCGCGAAAAGGGTGCACACTTCGCAGAATCGGTGACAAAGGGCAGCTTTGGCGGAGTCCAACTCTCACTGGAAACAAGCCCGACTTACTGCCGGCAATGCGGACCAAGCTCTCACACCAGTCATACAGGGACCTAACAGCCCGTATCGGGGGCTTGGTACCCCATACTCCCGGAGTACCCCCCACAGGGCCCCCCGAGAGACGCGGTCAAACTAAGACCCCACAATGCGGGACAGAAATTGAGTCCAATGCGTAAGTGAAATAAATTGCAGTTCCACCCTCCTCCACTGGGGGCTGGTGTCAGAAGCGAGCAAATCCTCATTGACTCCCATGTTAAAAATACCAATTTCACAGCAGAAATAAACATGTTTACAGCCTGGTTCCAAAACATGTTTTTGGTTTAAATTATCTAGATTACACTCATGACAACTCTGAGGGGGGTGAATTTTTTTCTCACTCATCTGTTTAAGTGTATTAAAAGCCTAACATTCTGTATAATTAATGAGCATCAGACCCACGTGACCACAGAGCTAGCTCCGGGGAAAGGCCTCAGTAGAGCCTCGGTCTGGCTTGGAAACTGTTCCGGTATTTTGAGTCTCTGTGTTTGTGCGTTCTTTTTTGGATATTATTTGTGCAATTGTTGGACAAAATGACTTGCTGTGGCATTAATTGCACTAATAGAGCGTCCAAGGAGTATCCACTTCATTTTTTTCGGTAAGTAAAATTATATTTATGTATTTTAGGTCACTGCCGAGCTGAGCTTAGATTTTAACATGTACTGTTTAACCATGAAATTTAAATGTGATAGGGTAAAACCCAGTGCATTTAACATAATGCTGCACTTTAGAAAATGGGTTGAAATATAACATGTTGGTGGAGCTGGGTTCCGACTATCGGCTTGTGGAGCTCTCGGGAGACCTCTGTTTTGCACCCGGTTCTCCCCTCCCCGCAGCTCGGCGCATCTCTGTCTGATCGCGGCTTCTGTCTGCTGCGTGGGCTGCCGGCTTGTGGAGCTCTGGGATGGAAACCTTTCCACCCGGTTCTCCCCAGCGGCAACTCTGCGCATCTCAGATCACAGCGGTGCTTGTCTGCTGTGCGGCTGCCAGCTTGTGGAACTCTCGGAGACCTCTGTGTTCCACCCGGTTTTACCCAGCGGTCAGCCCGGCGTATCTCTGACTCAGAAGCTCTGGTGTTGTGCACAGTTAACTCCGGTTGTAGCTAGGTTGCTACCTCCGTCAGCTTAGCTCTCACCTCTGTGTTAGCTTTGGGTTAGCTTCAGGTTAGCTTGTAGCTAGTTCGACCGGGTGTCGTCAGTTGATCCCAGCCTTACAGCCCCACCCTCAGCTCCACCTCTCTTCCCTTTTGTGGAACTGTCTGGGCTTGACTGAACCTGTGACACGGTCAAAATGGCGGTGGTGGCCACCTCCCATTTTCCCTCAAAAACGTGTTATTGGAGCCTATGGAAATGAATTGTCCAGTTTATATGTTGATGGGTCAAACGCCTTCTCCAAATCCACAAAACACATGTAGACTGGTTGGGCAAATTCCCACGCACCCTCCAGGATCCCCCTAAGGGTATAGAGCTGGTCCAGTGTTCCACAGCCAGGACCAAAACCACATTGCTCCTCCTGAATCTGAGGTTAAACAATCCGACGGACCCTCCTCTCCAGAACCCCTGAATCGACCTTACCAGGAAGGCTCAGGAGTGTGATCCCTCTGTAGTTGGAACACACCCTGCGGTCCCCTTTTAGATAGTATACCCCCACTATAGATAGTATTGGTAGCGCACTGCCCAACCCCCCCCCCCCCCCCCCCCCCCCCCCCCGAATCTCCTCGAAGCCGTTTGGAAGTATTGCTCCATGGTCTCACCGAACTCCTCCCATGCCCGGGTTTTTGCCTTGGTGACCACCCAAGCTGCGTTCCGCTTGGACTGCCAGTACCCATCAGCTGCCTCTGGAGTCCCACAGGCCAAAAAGACCAGATAGGACTCTTTCTTCAGCTTGACAGCAGGCAGAAAAATGAAATGTCAGGTATTTTTTTCTTATTTGACATTAAAACTGGGAATCAGCTGATTCTAAATGATAACTGTCTCCTTCATGGCAAAACTAAAGCAGTAGCAGGTAAATTAGAGCTTTATCATTCTAACAGATACTTTTAGCTCCTTGCAGCAATTCAAACTGAGTGTGATGTTTCGCAAAGCTTCTTACAGATCAATAAAAGTTTTCATGGTTAAAGCTGTTATGACGAATCTGAAAAAAAAAATAGGATTTAAATGCAAACACGGTCAAGGAACACTCACCCCTTCCCTCAGGTGTCTTCCCTGAGTCGCTTCTTCTGGAACCGGAAACCCGTTAAGCCAGACTAAACAAGATCGTACTAAACACCAGTTGCCGTTTTCTAAGTCCAAATGTCTTTTTTAGTTAGTCCTAAAGTTGAAGTGGCAGCAGCCGTCTGTTTCTCCTTCTCTGATATTGCTGAGCAGAGAGCCTCTCACACCAGCGGTGTTCTGTTGCTAAATGCGTGCATAAGGAATGGAGGACCCAATGAATGTGGAAGTACAGCGGTTCGGTGGGACCGACAACTGGATGGTCCAAACATTTTTATTGGAGGAGGTTTTTAGGCAAATGTGAGAGAACCTTTTTAATTTTTTTGTTTTGTTAAATTTCACCATCATTGAGACTCAGGCCCCCATCCTGCATATTCTATTTGTGTTCCTGCTCCAACACACCTGAATCAGTGGTATAATCACCTGTTCAGTAGGTCATCAATCTCTGCAGAAAACTGCTGGTTCGAATCAGGTGTACTGAAGCAGATGTTTCCTTTTCTTCTAAACACCTGCTTCTCTGCATCTGGACCCAAACACACGTTTGGTTGAATTTAAATTAGTCTTACATTTTAATTTGTGTCCCACACCAGCTTTCCACTGGATGCATAAGCAACGCCTTACTTAATAGAGATGTTTTACCCGCAAGCTTCTTTCCAGCTGGGTGCGTTTCAGACATAGAACTGTAGAAAATACATTTCTTACAGCTGATCCTGCGGGATCACAAAATGACTGGATTATTGCAACCCCACCCGTTATTCCAGAAGTTCACGCCATAACAAGCACGGAGAAAGATGAAACACCCCCCCAAAGCGCTTCACAACACAATCGGTCATTCACCCATTCATACACGCATTCATGGGGATGTGTTACGATGTAGCCACAGCTGCCCTGAGGTGCACTGACAGAGGCGAGGCTGCCGTACACAGGTGCCGTCGGTCCCTCTGACCACCACCAGCAGGCAAGGTGGGTTAAGTGTCTTGCCCAAGGACACAACAGCAGCATTCTCCGGTCGGAGCCGGGATCAAACCTGCAACCTTCTGATTTCTGGACAACCCACTCTACCTTCTGAGCTACTGCTATTTCATAGGTAATGTGCTTTTTTAAGCAACTGGAAATCTTCACATGACTTTTATTTTGAACATTTCCAGATGTTTTACCCTGCTTTCATGTTTGACTTCCCGTCTGGCCTAATCTGAATTGTTAGCTCATCCCCACCAGTGTGTGAATGGGTGGATGACTGATTATGTTGCAAAGCACCTTGGGGGGTTGTAGAATCCTAAGAAGGCACTATACAAATACAGGCCAACTCAGCTAGTTGATGCTGGTTCAAACAGGAGAAAAGCAGCCTGGGCGAAGACATCAACTACAAATTATTTGTAAATTCATGACTTCTGAAATCAACTCAGATCAGAGAAAATAAAATCATCTGGTTGATGCGGAAACACCTCTTAATCTGCTGCATAAAATGCTGTAGTCATGACGAGAAAATAAAACAGAGATTTGAGCACAAGAACAGCAAGTTATTTATGTTTATTTATCTGAATTAACGGTATTCAACAGACCGGATCCTTTTTTACTGGAGGGGACACTAAAAGTGTTAAATAGCAGCAAGTTTGATCTGAGATGGTTCAAGGAGAACAAATAGCAGTGGAAGTTTCCAAGAGAAAGGGAAATAAGATTTCCCAAACACACACACACACACACACACACACACAGAGAGAGAGAGAGAGAGAGAGAGAGAGAGAGAGAGAGAGAGAGAGAGAGAGAGAGAGAGAGAGAGAGAGAGAGAGAGAGAGAGAGAGAGAGAGAGAGAGAGAGAGAGAGAGAGAGAGAGAGAGAGAGAGAGAGAGAGAGAGAGAATTACAAAAGCTAAATATAAAGAAATGCTACATCAATAAACTTCAAAAGCTGAACAAAGAAATCAGAGGGCTTTTTTCACTAAGGACAAACGAATAACTGAACACAGGTTTGGAAACACTTAACTGACCAAGCACAGGCTGGAAACTAGTTAAGGTTAACGTGGTAACAGGTGCAAAGCTGGGCAACGCCTCTAATCACCTGTTGAGCCTTCTTATGATTATCTCGGTCTTTCTACCTTCTTCAAGCATACTAGTCCTTCTAAGAGCCTCACACCGATTCTTGGTGGTATAAAATGAGGCAGCCGTTAGATTGATTCAGTTTCTCATCCTCAACCTTTTCTCCAAAAGTGAATAAAATCTGAATTTCAAACTCAAATGACTGTCTGTGAAAATGCAACACTACCGTTCGTGGCACCTGAGACAACGACTTTAAACAAAAGTGCAAAGCAAGAGGAGCTTTATGTGATGGTAGTCTATCTCCATATATGACACTTTTATTTGTTATCATTTTATATAATTGTAGAATATATGGGTGATTTTATAATTATATAATGTCATTCCAAAGTCCCTCAGTCTTTTGCAATGTCCTTCCATACACTTCCTTTGGTCAAATGTGATGATCTTACTGGCTTAATGCCCAGGGGCCTCATTTCTAAAGGATGCACAAATCGAGTCTGAAAATTGCACAAGTCATTTTCTATGTAAACTTTTTTTTATTAAAAAAAACTTGACGAGAAACTGTGCAACTTGATAACTGTCATCCTGATGTAAGGGCATTTTGAGACTGGGGAACTGGCAGTGCAGCTGGTGAGATGGTAACATGATGAATTCAAGCCATGTTTTTAGACCCCCACGCACATGCACACACACGCTAAGACTTAAGATTATTAAAATGGCTTCTATAAGTGGCAGAGATGCACTGGAGCACATCTGCTGCCCGTTCCAGAGGGAGTTCATAGACAGGTGGGCTGAAATTTTTGGATATGATGAGAAATATGCATTTCCCACCTAAAGCCCCTCTGGCTTAAATTAGATACTTTCATTTTGAGTTAGATTTCCATCTGGAATATCTCGGCAATCCCCAAGCACCATAATGCAGCCATGTTGGATGGCATCTATAATTATTGCCAAATTCCTTATTGCCTCCATCTGACCCCGCCATGACTGCTCCTCCGCTTCACCACAAAGCTCACTGCCACTGGAAGGCAATAAAACATGTTCTGTACCTCTGCATCCATAACAACAAGGCCTCTATAGCGCCTTTTTAGGGCTCTACAGCCCCCCAAGGCACATCACCACACAGTCAGTCATCTACTCCTTCACACACACATCCACACACTGGTGATGATGAGCTATAATGTAGCCACAGCTGCCTCGAGGCACACTGACAGAGGTGAGATGGCTGCACACTGGCGCATCATTCCCTCTGACCACCAGCAGCAGGAATAAGAGTTCTGCGCCATGCCTTAGAAATGAGAGCCCTGGACAGATGGCGAATCTACACCAGTCGCTATTATCAAGTCGTTTTTTGGTGGTGTTTTTTTTTATCAAGACACACAGCCCTCCACCTCCTCCCAAAAAAAAAAAATCACCACATAACTATTTACCCACCAAATATTAAAACACAGCTGTCAGACTGTGTGATGCGGGCCTCCCTATGGCACCTCCCCTGGCCCTCAGATGTAACGTATTTCAGCACACTAAAACTGTGAATGAACCACAGCCGGTTTGTCGGAGTAGAGGGATCGCATAATTTATTTACACACCAGGTGTCCCATGATACAAGCAGGATCCAAAATCATGACAGCTGGTAATAGGCTTCACCTCGTTGGCCACTTCTCAGTGTCATATGCACAGCCGCCAGGAGCAACTGGCTCCTGCGGCTTTCCCAGACAAAACAACAACAACCTCTGAATCGCAGCGAAGCCCATTAAATACAGGTAGCCCCGCCCCTTAATCATCCGCAGGAAAAACCTCATCCTATTAAACACACATACTTTTAATCACTTGGGGAATATAAACACCTTCTTAAACATTCCCCCATATTTTACCTTCATTTAAAACCTGTGACTTTGCTCCCATTTAATCACATCAATATCTTTTGTACTCAGGCGCTCTGTTTCCCCATCCGGAAGTGCGGCCTAAGTAGGCCCAACAGATAAACGCCCCCCCTAAGCCGCATCTGTGTCTTAATATTTGTTTAACCATTAGACAACGGGACGCACACAAGTGTGCACCCTTGTCGTGTCCCGCACAGAAGGAAGGAAGAGGGTCGATGATTTAACAGCTGTGTAGTGTAAACAGAATGGGAGGGTTACTGGCTGGTCGTGAATGTGTGTGGAGGTGTGTGCCTGTGGGTGCTAGGGTCCCCCTCAACAGGAGGGATGGGTCTACCCTATCACAGACTGTAACGATGCTGGGTGCAGATGTGTCAGGAACCAAAATAACAGCTTTTATTGACTGCTGTCTATTCTGTTGTAAGATAATTCTTAGTCTTTGGGTTTTTTGTTGTTGTTTGTTTTTGTTCTTTTGTTTTTGTTTATTTTGCAAAGACATTACTTGAATTTGTTTTGGGCAACATAGTCCTTTGCTCATTATGAACAATGCTATATTTGAGCTGGAAGATTGTTTTAATGAAAAGTTTTGAGTAAAAAACTAAATAGAAACTCTTTCCCTGCTAGGAGCAGTTGATAATTCTTTGGTCAAACACTGAGAAATCTTCTAGCTGCCTTGGACGGTGCTTCTTCACCCAGACCATTAAACTCTGCTGCAGACCGATGAGCTGAGACAAACCTAACGACATTCCTCTACCTCCACCTCACAGCTGAAGCCAAATGCCTTACGCCGTCTTTCGCTACCTGGAAACATTTTCTGTTTTACTGGATTCTCTTTCACCCAGAATGACTGAATGTTTCATTCTTTCATTGCCCTTCAAATATGTTCATTTTGTCTGGAAAAGGAAAATTAGCAACTCAGTAGGTTGAAGGTGACTCCCGCTGACAAGGACGTGCTTTTAATGCAGCTTCTGAAATGTCACAAAGGGTTTGTGCCGGCGCAGATCCAAGTCTGCAACTCTTTCAGTGGAAAGGAGAAATCTAATTTGTAGCAGACACAAGAGAGTCGGGGGTTTGCTACGTGGAAGGCTCATATTTACAGAGAGGAGGAAGATCTGCACAGGTGGTGTACAATAAGGCAAAGATGCATAAATGTTAAGTTTATGCTACATAAACATGTTTAAACAAAACATTCATCACTTTTTCATTTGTCTGCCCTACAAAATAGTTTATAATGCACAAAGTATTGAGGCCAGAGCTGAAATTAAATTGTGTTTGTTTTTGGTCTACAGGAGGAGAGCTGACTAGCTTAAAGAAGAGAACAAACACTTTCATGCACAGGAGATGATGCAAAATCCAGATATACCAGCCTAATCAAGTTCCCAACCGTGGGTTGTGAGGTGACACAACAAAGTACTGAACTGCCAACCTGGTGTGAAGGAATCAAAAATGCATAATTAATGGTAATTCAAGGATGCATGTGTCAATAAAACTACTAAATAAATGATTTATTATAAGTTTGAGATTGAAAATGAGAATTGTGTAATTTTATGACATCATAGCAATTATTTTACATCCAAACATAGAAGTCAGTCACCTCGATCCTCTGTTAATTTGCTACAAGCAGCCCAAAGGGGACAAATAAAACAATAGTTTGGTGGATGATGCTTTTTAAAATGATTTTGGTTCCGTTGGTTTAGTTTTGCAGCTAGTTTCTAAAAACTCTGAGTATAGTAGCTTAATTATATAAAGTTCTTGTTCAGCAGTCTTCACAAGGTGAGATGACGTTTTTACAGAGCCATGGATCTGACATTCTTAACCAGTTTCCCCACTATTTGGATGAGTGTTTTTAATAAATAAATTGTTTCACATGTTTCGAGGATTGCAATAGAAATTTTAACTTTTAGATAAAATATTTAAAACAATAGAAAAACTAAACATCAAAACGAATCAGCCCTGCAGCGATCTTTGTTTGGGGATTTTATTTTTCCTCACATTTCAAAACTACAAACATCTAATGTTGCCAGAGGTCTCGTGAAAATCTTGAGGTAAAGCAACAATTGTGCAGAAGCAGAAAAAAAAGCTGAAACAGTGAATTATTTTTGCATGCACATTGGGTGCTCTACACATTATTTAATACCTCGTCTCAGTTATTTGAAAACAATGCGTCTTTTTAGACGACGTGACTAACGGCTCCAGCCAGATGGGGACATTAAAACAGCACAGCGCCACAAAAAGCTTTGTGTCATTAGTTTTAGTAATATGACAGGATCTAAATCCCTCTGTGCTGTAATGAGTTCAGATTCATCAGGGATGTTTCCCGTGTTTTTGGTCACACAATGAAAAACAATTCCTTTAAAGGGTTTGTGCCAGCGCAGATCCAAGTCTGCAACTCTTTCAGTGGAAAGGAGAAATCTAATTTGTATCAGACACTACACTTTCAATATTTGGTTGATAAATAGTGTAGACACTTTCAGAATGCTAAATGGATATTTATGCTTGTTTTGGAAATTACCTTTCCCCTTCTCTGTTAGAAAGTTCAACCATCTGCTTATGACCACAGGCATGAATGAAAATAAAATCTTTGCACAACTTGACTCGTAGAAAATCGTATCTACCCCTTTGGCGCTCAGTTGGAGAGCATCTAAAGAGAAATGGTGGGGCAGAAACGTTGCAGCTCTGAGCACAGAGTGTTATGTTTTATTCACGGCCGGAGGAACCGATAAAAAACTGTAAAGTACGCTCGAAAAATTACTTCCGTGTAGATAGGATCCATATACAGGCCCTTCTCAAAAAATTCGCATATTGTGATAAAGTTCATTACAGAGCTCCGGGAGTTGACGTCACTTCTCCCGGCATGCAACAGTTCAAATTGAAATGGCGCCGTCTTGGCAGGGAGAAGCCCGGAGCTGGACTATTTGTTATTGTCAGAAAACTCAATCAAACGGGAAATGTGGTAGATTCCTGTTGTGCCCCAGGATGCCAGAACAGATGCGGACGACATAAGGAATGAGCCATCTACAGGATTCCCCAAGATCTGGAACACCACAAACGTTGGCTCATTGCAATGAAACGCTTTAGCCTCCAGGCTAAAATGAAGTTGTGGGATCCCGAGAGTAAAGGTTTTCGCTTATGCAGCGACCACGTCATATCAGGTACTTAAACCGTTTCCTCAACTGTGTATGGTATTTATTATAAATGCTTTTATTACGATTCTTAGTGGGCTTCCTAAACTTATTTTGGCGTGGCTTTTTCTGTCTTATTACTCATAGCAGCAAGTAAACATCACGTAAAACGTTGCCTCGTGAGTTCTGCGAGCTGCCGTTTACGTTGTATGATCAACGCAATTAACCGACTAAGCTGTATTCAATTTTCAAGCAATGGTTGATCAATTGTCAGATCACACATAAAAGCACTTTGGATTGCTATTATCTGTCTCACCGAGACAGATCTCAGACAGATCCTGAGATGCTCCTGCCTGACATATTTATTATATTCATGGAAAAAAATCAGACTAGTGATTTCCTCAATTGTTTGTAATGTACTGATAAACATTAGACTTTCATCTATATTAGATTCATTACACACAACTGAAGTAGTTCAAGTCTTTTGTTGTTTCTAATATTGATGATTTTGGCATACAGCTCATGAAAACCCAAAATTCATATCTCAAAAAATTTGCATATCATGAAAATGTTCTCTAAACGAGCTATCAACCTAATCATCTGAATCAACTAATTAACTCTAAACACCTGCAAAAGATTGCCAAGGCTTTTAAAAACTCCCAGCCTGGTTCATTACTCAAAACCGCAATCATGGGTAAGACTGCCGACCTGACTGCTGTCCAGAAGGCCATCATTTACACCCTCAAGCAAGAAATTTCTGAACGAATAGGCTGTTCCCAGAGTGCTGTATCAAGGCACCTCAGTGGGAAGTCTGTGGGAAGGAAAAAGTGTGGCAGAAAACGCTGCACAACGAGAAGAGGTGACCGGACCCTGAGAAAGATTGTTGAGAAGGACCGATTCCAGACCTTGGGGACCTGCAGAAGCAGTGGACTGAGTCTGGAGTAGAAACATCCAGAGCCACCGTGTACAGGCGTGTGCAGGAAATGGGCTACAGGTGCCGCATTCCCCAGGTCAAGCCACTTTTGAACCAGAAACTGCGGCAGAAGCGCCTGACCTGGGCAACAGAGAAGCAGCACTGGACTGTTGCTCAGTGGTCCAAAGTACTTTTTTCGGATGAAAGCAAATTTTGCGTGTCATTCAGAAATCAAGGTGCCAGAGTCTGGAGGAAGACTGGGCAGAGGGAAATGCCAAAATGCCTGAAGTCCAGTGTCAAGTACCCACAGTCAGTGATGGTCTGGGGTGCCATGTCAGCTGCTGGCGTTGGTCCACTGTGTTTTATCAAGGGCAGGGTCAATGCAGCTAGCTATCAGGAGATTTTGGAGCACTTCATGCTTCCATCTGCTGAAAAGCTTTATGGAGATGAAGATTTCATTTTTCAGCATGACCTGGCACCTGCTCACAGTGCCAAAACCACCGGTAAATGGTTTACTGACCATGGTACTACTGTGCTCTATTGGCCTGCCAACTCTCCTGACCTGAACCTAGAGAATCTGTGGGATATTGTGAAGAGAAAGTTGAGAGATGCGAGACCCAACACTCTGGATGAGCTTAAGGCCGCTATCGAAGCATCCTGGGCCTCCATAACACCTCAGCAGTGCCACAGGCTGATTGCCTCCATGCCACGCCGCATTGAAGCAGTCATTTCTGCAAAAGGATTCCAGACCAAGTATTGAGTGCATAAATGAACATAATTATTTGAAGGTTGACTTTTTTGTGTTAAAAACACTTTTCTTTTATTGGTCGGATGAAATATGCTAATTTTTGAGATAGGAATTTTGGGTTTTCATGAGCTGTACGCCAAAATCATCAATAATAGAAACAATAAAAGGCTTGAACTACTTCAGTTGTGTGTAATGAATGTAATATATATGAAAGTCTAATGTTTATCAGTACATTACAGACAATAATGAGCTTTATCACAATATGCTAATTTTTAGAAGGACCTGTAGAAGCGTGTTTGTTAGTGCAGGAAAAAGGTGTAAGAGCAGTAACTCTCAATAGTGACATGTAAAGGTCATTTTAATGAAGATTCTAGAAATAACGTGTTTCATATTTTGTAATAATAAGATATGGTCATATAGATATAACTTCAATAGCCCCGTTCTCTACTCACTGGGGGGAGATGTATGCTCCCTACAGTTTGTGAATAACTTCCGTATTATTAGCTTGAAAATAAAGAAGATAAAACAAACAAGCTAGTGTAGTTCTGCTCCAGTGTAACTTGACCAAACACTGAAAGCTGATTCTGCCACAAAAACAAAAAGTGACAATACTGTCTAATGAGGTTGTGCATTTTATTTTGTTTCATTTTGGAATGGTTCCAAATGATCTCACAGGTCACAAAAGTGGTTCAGCCAATCACAGAGCGATTAAAACTTTAAAACTGGTAAATGGCCTGTTTGGGATTCAACAACCCACCCACACACACACACACACACACACACACACACACACACACACACACACACACACACACAAGCTGGTGGGGATGAGCTACATTGTAGCCACTGCTGCCCTGGGGCACACTGATAGACCACCAGCAGCAGGTTAACTGTCCTGCCCAAGGGCACAACAGCACATTATGGTGGGAGCAACCTCCCTCCCATTACCCGCTCTACCTCCCGAGCTACTGCTGCCCCATGCAAGTGTTTTTATAACCAATTTAAAATGAAACTATAAAAATCACCTATTTTTGTGGGTTTATTATCTTTATTTTTAAATCAGATGTTCCTTCATGAATAAACTCATTACCCTGGACCTCCATAATCTGTAAACTTGAAAGGAAGTGCAGCAGATCTGAGCTATGCTGCCCTCTCTAGTTGGGGTTAGAAATTAACCATCTCATTTTTATGCAATTTTGTTTAATTTGGTGAAAGTTAAATCCATTTGCATGATGCCCACGCGGTAGCCAATCCTGTCGTGCTCTATTATCTATTTATCTGCGTGCATAAAGACGCAGCAGCATCCCAGAGCTCGCGCCACCACCATCGTGAATGCTGCCAGCTGCAACTTTTGTCCCCGCGCAGCTGCTGGTGGTTCCTCCTCGCGCACAAGCTGTCTTCATTTAAAGTCAAGAGAGGCAGCTGGATGATGTCATATCCGCGATGAAGGGTCCCTGAACGCAGCTCGGATTCTCGCTGAATGACCACAAACTTTTTTTTATTTTTTTGTCAATCTTTTTTGCAGAGACGCGATTTTTCCCCGCTGCCCGCATGGCACGCGTGACGGGCACGGGTGGATGGACGTGCCCACCTCTTCCTCAGGAAGTCACAGTTTTTACCAGAGCGTAGTGGACACGGCGGAGGGCGCGCACGGAGGCGAACTTTCGTGATTTATTTATCGTTATTCTCCATCTCGCTTGTGGCGGAGGAGGTGGAGGTATGACAGCATACAGAATGTGGTCGCTGTCCGTGGTGCTGAACCCGCTGCTGTTTCTGCTGCTGTTCGGATCCTGTCCAACCGCGGTGAGTTCTGTCTGACCAAAGCCTCACGTTTCCCTCTGGGAAATGTTTTTACTGACAAGTTCAAGAAATCTGGCTCTGCTTTAATTTGGGTGGAACTTTTCCATGATTCATTTCCTCATCAATACTTGGATGAGTCATATCAGCTTCCTGCAACGGTTGCATGCTTGAGTGGTTTTTTGCCATTGCTGCTGTCACCTGTACACACTTCAGAATGAGCACTGATTTATAAGAAAATGCCCCAAATTACTTTAAGTTTAACAAAAATTATGTTATAGGTGTTTATAATGTGGAGGCTATGAAAAAAATGAAGATTCGCTCTGATACTGGCTGGCATCTAACTCACTTTTTAAGGAATAGGTCGTATCTTGCTATGTAGATGTGTTGAAAACGTCAGCATAAGGCCCCTGAAATGTGTTTGGAAGCAATCTCCAACCAGAAGAAGCAGCTTTCTGATTACCAAGCCAATTGGACAAGAACATTGCTCGATTAGGATCATCCCACCCATGCAGAGAGTGCCATGATTGCAAAGCAGTTCCTTCACCTTGCCATGACTGGAAGCTATGTGCTGAAAAGAGCATTCCTCTGAAAGACGAGGAAAAGGTGTCCAGGCTGCAGAAATACTCCTTCAGATAAGTGGGGGGGGAGTCCCTAAACAAATGGAAGAACCAGATGTCTGGATTGTTGAATGAGAGGACAAGTGTTTGTACAGAGTTGCAAACAAAAGGAAAAGTGGCAAGTGCATATGGCTTGGCTGAGTGACAGAGTCCTTTTTAATATGAGGAAATGTGAGAGATGGGAAGAGGCAAAAGGATGTGAGTCAAGCTGGAGGCAGAGGAGAGGCTATTAAAAAACAGTGGGTTTAGATTTTTCTTTTCAATGCAGAGAAAAAAATCTAGATTGTATCAAATGCAAGTTAATCACAATTCTTATCTAAGACTTAAAAAACATGTAGGTGAAATGTAAACGGTAATAATTAAACTGGATGTTAGGTTTTATGATATATAAAAAATTAGCCTCTTGCAGAAGAAAGATGACGAGTCAAATGTTGAGCTGTCCGCTTACTGAAAAGTTTATGCACACCCAGAAAGGACGTGATCTTTCATGGCCCAATGCTCTTTAAAGAGCTCTGACTGTCTGCAGTGAAAAGACTGGAGAATGGGAAGAAAAGGCTGCTCTTGGACAACATGTCCCTTCTTCAATGCCTCCTTCAAAACCTGCTGGATTGTTTGAATACTTTGCGTGCTATTCGTCCTCCTTCCTTCATTTTACAAAAATCTGGAGGATTTATTCACGGAGACATTTACACTCATTCATTCCCCATGCTGACAGCAAACAGCAGCTTTCTTCACATGCAGATGTTTGAGGGCCTGGGAGTTTTCCAAAACTTCTGATCAAAATGTCTGGAACAAAACTAGTTTTCCACTTTGTCATCAATTAAAATAATCTGCACATATTTCAAATGAATTCCTTCATTTTCTTGCTTGTTTCATAGAATTGTGCTTTTTTGCTAATGAGTTTATAAAATGTTTTACCAAGTTTGTTTCCTTCTCCCTGCATTTTTTTTTTCATTTAAGACCATGGACAGGCTTGTGAGGAGAAACAGGCATTTTCAACAGTTGGGTTATTCATCAAGGCTAGGAAACACTGTTTATTGTTGAAGTGGCTATTCACTGGAGACCAAACACTGTGAGCTGAGGAATATGTTCCAGCCAAAGCATTTTGTTGTTTCAAAACCGAGACTATTTGGAAGTCAGTGGAATTGGTTAGTGTCAAAACTTGCAGAAAATAAAGCTAAAGAATGGATGACCCCATGAGGGAAAAAACTATCTATATAAAACGTGCTGCGGTATCATACTAGTGAAATTATCAGTGTGTTTGTTTGTGTCCAGAGAAGTGTGTTTGGTGTTTTTAAAAGTGTGTGTGTGTGCGCTTCTGTGTGCAGACCATCAGGCCAAAGGAGGGCTGGCAGGTGTACAGCTCAGCTCAGGATGCAGATGGGCGTTGTATCTGCACAGTGGTGGCACCAGAACAGAATCTCTGCTCCAGAGATGCCAAAGGCAGACAGCTCCGACAGCTCCTAGAGAAGGCATGTGCACGCACATGTGTGTTTGCACGCACGCACGCACGCACGCACGCACGCACACACACACACACACACACACACACACACACACACACACACACACACACACACACACACACACAAGCACACCTTAATTCATACAGACATCACATCAGGTTATTCTTCACAGTGTTTTGTTTCCATGATTTCCCGAGTGACTAGTCCAGAACAGCATTTTCCACTTCTGCATATATTACATGGATGATATCAGTTAAATGGCAGTTCAACAGGGTGAGAATGTTCTTCATGTCACTAACAGATCAGTGGTTCACATTATTTTTATTTATTTATTTTGCACCTAATGAAACTATTCAATATTTAGGATGTGTAAAAACATCATTTTTGATTCTCAAGCTTTCATTTGAACTCCATTGTGTGTTTTCATAACAAATATGAAATTCAAATTGAGTCCATCCATTCAGCCACCCTTTATCTAAACAGCTCCATCCTCACTAGGGTGGGGGCCACCCTGGACAGGTCGCCAGTCCATCTGAATCTAACTCATCATCACACGGATGAAACTGGAAAAATTGAGAATATGTTTTAAAAATCAATTTATTTCAGTAATTCATCTTAGGCTGAGAGACCATTTAAAGGCTCGGGAACCCTTTGCAGGTGTTTTAGATTCATTAGCTGATTAGAGTGTGACACTTTGACCCTAGATTATTGACACTTTCCACAATATTCTATTTGAGATCCGTTGGTAAGGTGGTACAGTCCAGAGTTTCTCAACCCTGGTCCTCAGCGCCCCCCTGTCCTCCATGTTTACTATGTTGCTGTTTGCAACAGCATTGTTTCTCTGCTGCCACACACCTGACTTAAATGAATGAGTGATTAGCATGCTTCTGCAGCACTTGATGTCATCCTAAGAAGGCAGTGCATGTATGTGAACCAGGTGTGATGTGGAAGAGACATGGCAGAGGTTGTGAATGCTGTCGTACACAAACACAAAATACCTCTAGCTTGCAATGATTTAGATACTGCCCCCATCACCAGGGAAAATATACACTGTCACTTTAAGCTGAATTACTGAAATAAATGAACTTTCTACAATATTGTAATATTTCCATTCTCACCAATATTTGTTGTCAACGTAGAAGTGATTATAAGCATCATTCTCAGAGAGTTAGCTGCACACTGAGAGGGAAACAGTACTGTAACCTACATTTGATTGTTATATGTCCGTGCACGTTTTCTATCACTTACATGGGCCTCTGACACTAATGTACTAAGTTGCCTCAGGACATGAGTTGGGCCATTTCAGGATCCCTTTACCAGAGCCAGAACTGTGAGTGTTGCACCACTTTGCTTTTCACGTGCTCTGGTAATGTTGGCTTGTTACAATTAGAACCAAAGAGAGAAGAGAAAGGACGTTTCTTATTGTTCATGCGCCCCATAAACCTAGGAGCTTTTGTTAAAGCACAAAACGGTCTTTACATCTAATCTCCTCTCAGAAATACGGCATCGGTGTTGTAGTTTTATTTTTGTGGGAGTTAAAAATCAAAAAATGATTCAGCTCTCAAGGATTAAAACAGAATTCTAATTAGTGGGAGTAAAGACAGAGGGAGATCTGCCATGTAACGGTCTAACATGCATGTAAAATACATCTCAAGTCGTATCCTCCAAGTTTGTTAAAAGACAATCATGCTAGAGGTCAAAATGTTGATTCTTTCCAGGAGAAGTTAGAGAGAGGCGAGCTACTAAACGCCTGAAGAAGGACATTTTAATCTGGTGGTGGATGGAAAAATCAATGCTGCACTTTTTCATTCTTCTCAAAAGGTGCAGAACATGTCACAGTCAATCGAGGTGCTGAACCTGCGGACGCAGAGAGACTTTCAGTACATCATGAGGATGGAGAGCCAGATCAAAGGACTTCGGTCAAAGTTCCGGCATATCGAGGTGGACAGGAAGACGCTCGTCAACAAAAACTTTCAGGTACTGTTTTGTTTGATGTTGAACTCTGTGCGAAACATCAGAAGAACGTCTGGCAAGAGGATTCCTTTCTGAAGATGCATGCGAAGCATGTGATTAGGTGAGCTTACACTCCTGGTAGGATTATTTCAGCTTCGCCTCGGCAACACAAAGGCAACTTCAAAACAGAAATCTTTGGATACTTTGATATTTGTTTGAACTTTACAAAGTCAAAGAATTGTTTACAGAATTGCCAGAGGACAAAACCTTCATGGTGTAGAAGTGAGCGAGCATCGTTCTCAGAAGTTCTGTTGGTACAGTGTTTTATTCCCTGACTAAATCTGTGAGGTGGAAAACATACTTTACTTCAGATTAAATTGATTAAATACTTCAGTTTTTAAGACTAAACATCACGGATTAAAGAGCCTGGTGCTAAATTTAAAGTGGAAACATATTCAGTGGTGGAATATGACTGAAGTACAACGGTGCACAAATACCTTCTTTGATCTCAGGAACCCTCCAAATCACCCCTGACAGTTCCATAATTTTCTGAAAACACCAAATAATTGCCCGCACCAAACAGCAGGAATCCAATAATCATAAATCCAGAAATCCGCACTTCTTCTGAATCTTCCAGGGAAAGCAGAGACAGAATCATTATGTTCCAAGATTCCATCTGGACATGAGGGACCCTACCGCTCTGTTCTTAGTGTGGAAAAGATTTGATCAATTACATTCAGACACCAGCTCACCAGATCCATGGTTTTAAAAAAACTGAAGTTTTCTACTGGTTACGCCTGTTGTTAATGAGATAACTGATGAGTTACTTCAACATTTAGAATCAGGTGTGTGATCGGGAACATATCAAACATTACTTGTTAGTTAGGCTATTTGTGTGCACGGAAGAAGGTGTGGTTTTCAGCTCCTTCCAGAAGGGGGGGACAGGGGCGGGAACTAAAACCGTTCAAATTTTCAAATCTCCTCCTCTGCTTGATGACATCACAATGTGGACACCAGGTTTAAAGGTCAACTTTACTCATATGTTTAATACATTTGCAGTGGTCTGTAGTAGGAATGAATGCCTTGTAAGTCGTCCTCTGGGAAAAAAAAGCTCCGGTGTACCTGTTTCAGGATGGAGAAGTCTGAAAGTAGCTTCAGACGACAGGATTTGGAGTCTTATCTTCTGATATTTGGACATCTCATCTTGGATTGGCTAACAGCAACACAACTCAACCACTGACTCCTTTTGTTTTCTGACTGAAGTTGACTTTTTAAAGTCTAAATTAAAAGACTAAAATTACTTTTATCATACTAATATCAATATGGACTTCATTAACCATACCAAACATAAATAATATTAAAGAGAATAAATAGATAATTCTGTAAATTTAACATAAAGTATGTGACACTAATGATTTGAACTTAAACTTCTACTTCACATGAGTAAAACACAAACACAGTGTTGATATAAAAGCAGAAAAAAGCTACTAAAAGTAAAAGGTCAGAGTGCACAAATTGTTAACGCAGAAGAGTCGGTGCATGGAGTTGTAGAGAAAAATGGAAACCTATTTTTAGTGTGGATTTTACTCCGCCGGTGTGTTTTGGCTTCATTCTGCTTTGTTTGAGGTGATTTTTAAAAAACACCTCAAGATACATCAGTTTGCATGTTAATAATAATAATAATAATAATAATAATAATAATAATAATAATAATAATAATAATAATAATAATAATAATACATCGAACTTGTATAGCGCTTGTTTAGGACACTCAAAACATTTGCATGCACTCTCACATTCACACACTGCCAGTGATGGTAAGCTACTTTGTAGCCACAGCCGTCCTGGGACGGTCTGACAGAGGCAAGGCTGCCATTTGGCGCCGTCGGCCCCTCTGACCACCACCAACACAGGCAAGTTGGGTGAAGTGTCTTGCCCAAGGACACAACAGCAGAATACCCCCTGGCGGGAGCTGGAATCAATCCCATGACCCTCCGATCATGAGGCAACCCGCTCTGCCTCCTGAGCCACTGCTGCCCCAGTTATTCATTAAAAGAGGCTTCGCCCACATAGGGTGCCCATGGAGGAATTTGGGATGCACCAAGTTATATTTACAGCTTATACGTCTTATTTTTGATTATTTTCCTTCATAAACAGAAACAGTCAATTTTTCTTTTCATTACAAAAATGTATGAATAAGTTATTTCAGAGATTTTACCACCTTGCATCAACTGGCAGATCTGATTCTGTAATCCACTGTTGAAATTCTTACAAAACAGATAAACAAATACGCTTAAATTGCAAGACAAGAAGGGTTGAAAATCGTTAAATCTTTCAACAGCAAAAACACACGTAAAGCATCCAGGACACAATTTCTAGTTATTTCATTAGTTAATCTTTTTTTTTTACTTCTTCCGGTTGATATATTGTGTTGTGATTAAACTTTAGACTGTTTATTCTGCAAATAATACATCATATTTTACTGTTTCTTCATATCAAAAAGGAACAAAAGATATTTATTTGCCTCATTAATCAATACTGTTAGTGAAATTATTTCAGATGGAGGTAAATGCTACAAAAACATGGAGACTCGTGGTCATATGCTTAGAAAAGATGCACAATTTTGTACTGTTTTCATTGATTTACATTGTTTGCCTTCTGCTGTCTTTTCCAGGAGCTAAAGGGAAAGATGGAATCCCTGCAGCCACTGATTCCTGTTCTGGAGCAGTACAAGACCGACGCCAAGCTCATCTCCCAGTTCAAAGAGGAGATCAGAAACCTGTCCGATGTCTTGATGGGCATCCAGGAGGAGATGGGAGCCTATGACTATGAGGAGCTGCAACAAAGAGTCCTAAACTTGGAGAATAGGCTCCACAGCTGCATGAACAAACTCAGTGAGTTCTAAAGAATGACAAGCACATCACTCGCTGCCTCCATCAGAGCAGCACTTTTGATACGGAGCACGAGGCACTGCAGAACTGCACCCAGAGAAGGAAAAATAATTGGTCTTGATTGAGAAAAAAAGCTGTTTGGGTATTTCCTCCCCAGTTTAGGAATACATTTTTTGTAAAAACATGAAGCTTTGTGTCATAATAGGAAGGGCATGCAAGGATTTCTCTAAATAATCAGAAGTTGACCTTTTTATCTTTTCTCTTTTGCTTTTCCTTTCCTGCTTTGACGTTTTGGCAGAAAAAAGCTGTGATTATGTTACTCCACCCACTGAGGTTTAACTTGACCAAAAGAATCCATTTAGCCTTCATAGTGTCTTTGTTAAAGGTTTGCATAACTTAAGCTCTAATTTTCCAGCTGCTCAGTTATACGTTGTGCCAATGTCAGTCTGAGTGTCGGCGTAAATAACCAATGTGTGCTTTCTAAAGGTTGTAGTTAGGGTTTTAACCCTCTAGGGTCCATGGAGGCGTATCCGTGTCTTTTGAACAGGTCTGATTTGGGATGCTGTAGCAGCAAGACTCCGCCTCCCTGAGTTTTGATTTCAATTCAGCTTTAAAAAGGAGATTATAAACTACACCCCAGTTTTTAAATTTTGTTAATAGGCAATGTAAAAGCGGAGTTATACTAAACTAAAAACGACCTATTTTTAGACACTCTGATAACTTGTCAAAACAGCAGTTTAGTAATCCGTGAGAGGGAATGTGCTTGTGAACATAAAAAACCCACAAAAACATGAGATCCTTTTGCTGTTGGTGGAAGTCTCACATATTCAATTGATAAAAACTATCATTATGTAGCTGAGAGAGAGGAAGGCTGCACGAGTAACGAGATGTGTGCAAAAATGAGCCGCTTCGCGGGGAAAGGAGTGGCGCAAACAGAGTAACAACAAACAATTAGACAGATATTGATGGTAAACTTCATATTTTGGAGCGATCCGGACAGACATATTGTCTCTGCAGTTTAGTAGGTTTTTATTAGGCTTATATAAAGGATGATGAGAAGGATAAATGTCCACCAGGCAGTTCAGATAGTACGGCTGTTCTTTTGAACTGGAAACAGAGGAAGTGGACGGAGACTCACAGCTGGAGTCTGAGGAAAATAGCGAGGATGTTGACGACAATGTGGCAGATCCAGGGGCGGATTTAGGACTGAAGAAGATCCGGGGCTTAGCACACGCACACACGCGCGCACACACAGACACACACACACACCACGCGCTAGTCAACATCATATATATTTGACTTGTACCACATAATTTTTAATCTGAAGCTACATATTAAGCATATTCAGGGCAGAGTATTGTTCCTGTTAGTGTTTAGTGTGAGATGATAGTAAATATTCCCTTTCTTTCTCCAGCAACTTTACCTGTTTTTAAGCTAACTTTAGGCAAACCAGCAGCACAACAAATATTTTCAAATAAGACTCACAAACCTGAGTCAACACCAGTCTCATCAAAGCTGGGGTTCTGTTGTTGTACTTTTGGTCTAAAAAAAACATCCTTATGTCCATCTTCTCTCATGCGTTTCAGGCAGAGAGTGTAGAAGAAGCCGGCTGCTGAGGGGCTTCTTCTTCAGTGGTGGAGGCTCAGGCAGGCTGTATACAAACTACTGCCAGCTGCTCCCTCTCTGTTGGACTTTGGTACGGCATGTTACTTCCGCGTTTTAGATCCGGGGCATTTCATAAAACATTCAGGGCTTGAGTCAAAGTAGCTGGGCCTAACCCCGCCCCTGGGCAGATCCATCCTTCCTCATAGAAGAGTTGGGTCATGATGAGGTAGAGGATGAAGGCAGAGATCCAGCTCCTCGGAGATCCAACGAGAGGAGTGGGAGGCGCCGCGCAGCTGTCAGTTCTCGATCTCCACAGCATGAGACAGAGCCACTCCCCACTCCAAAATGCATGTACATTATTGCCAAAATAATAAAATAAGTATAAATTCAGATAGTCCAGGTTGCCCTGAAAAAAATGATACCCCATAAGGCAGTATTTATTGTTTTTATTAGAAAATACAAAGTAAAAACTAAAATGAGTCAAAAACGGTGATATACACCCTGGAGCCCAGAGGTCTAATACTTTTTTTATTGTTATTTGCTATATTTATTCATATTTTTATAAATGTACAGTCTAGATTACCATTCTAAATTATAAAAAACATTCGTCATAAATGTTTGTTGGTTTCACAGTAAAATAAAAAACTTTTTCCCAATTCAGATTTTATGTTTTTGAGTGATTTAAGGTCTAATATGCAACCCCTTTATGTCGAAATATAAAAAAATAAGTATAAATTCATAAAGTCCAGGTTGTGCTGAAAAGATTGATACCACATAAGGCAGTGGTTATGGTTTTTATTTTGGAAATACAAAGGAAAACTCTAAATTAGTCAAAAACGGCAAATTACACCCTGGACCCCAGAGGGTTAATAGGATTCAGCAAGACATCTGCCTGAGCTTATGAGGATTACTAAAGCATTGTTTTGTCCAGAACCTCCCTTTATTTTGTAAAATTTTGCCTCCGTACTTAATGGAAAACACGAAAGTGTGTGGAAGTGATGCCTCACTGTCATTTGGCACAATTAAAATGTCAGAGAAGAGAATCAAATGCAAGCACTTCAGATATTAAACCATAATAGAACAATGTCCCCAGCTCTAACAAGTGGGTAGTGCAGTGGTACTTTTGTCCTTCTGTAACAGCAGAGAGACGTGCTCAATGTCCAGAAGCTGCTGCCAGATGTACGCCACCTAGCACCTTCATGCTTTCCAGCCGTGGTGTTATATGGGACATATGTGACGAGACATGTGTGTGATGTGATTCACAGCGTGTGGGAAGCTGATGAAGATCACTGGACCACTGACAGTGAAGACTTCGGGGACCAGGTTTGGAGCCTGGATGACTGACCCCCTGGCCCCTCCTAGAAGCAACAGGGTGAGCTCATTTTTCCACTTGAGGGATTAAAGGAATTAATTTTACTTTTGTTCAAAGTCTGTATCAAAATGCACGTGGTATGTTTCATACACAGGAAGTGCTGAACATAGCATTTTACTGAAAGTGTATTGAAGATTATTTGTTCTTATTCATCATAAGATTTCACTTGATTTAAATTTCCAAACAGTTTCTCCTTTCATTAAAAAAATAAGACTAAATCAAAACTGAAACCCTTACTATTCACTCTACACTCGTACACAATTACAGTTTTAAAGCATCAACAAGTTATAGCTATGTTTTTATAATAAAGTTTAATTTGGGCATGCTGCAGTAAGATAAGCTCGTGAAATCTGGAAAAAGATCTCAGTAGTTTTAATTTTTAAAAATCAGGTTATGGTACCATTTATTTAAATGGGGGTTGAGGGGCCTAAAGCTTGTACTGCAGCCAGCCACTAGGGGGTGCTCATTTTGATGCTATTTGTACAAAAAGTTATGTTGATGCTGTCCCAATACACAGTACAGCATGATGCAAATATATATATATATTTTTATTTTAAGTTGCACCAAATAACTGATGTGTTCTGTATTTGGAGCTACCTATAAGGTTCTAATTTCAGCACCTTAACATTCTCTACTTATGAAGTGAATGATGCCACCGAGTCACTCTGCTCTTGTCTTAACAACTTGTGCCCTTTAGCCACTAGACCTGCTAGATCCTCTCAGTCACACCCTTGGCTAAATGATACCCTCCGGTCTCTACGCACCAATCTTAGAGCTGAGGAACGGAAATGGCGCAAAACAAAAGATCCTGGTGATCAACTGAAATTTCATGAATTACCGTCCTCATTCTCTGCCAGCATCACCGATGCAAAGAAAGCTTTCTACACTGACAAAATTCTCAGCTCTACTGACTCTCAGAAACTATTTTCGACATTCAAAACTCTGCTCAACCCTCCGTCTCCACCTCCTACCAACAATCTATCAGCTGACACCTTTGCCTCATTCTTCACTGACAAAGTGGCAGCTATAAGCAAACAGTTTACTCAACTGGCTACTCCTGAACATTCACTACCACAAACTCCTTCTAGCCCAACCATCTGAAGCCCTACTGCTTCATTTTCCTCTTTTTCCCCTCTCACTGAGAACTGTGTGTCCAAGCTTCTCACGTGCAGCCACCCTACTACATGCCCACTTGACCCCATTCCGACTAAGCTGCTCCAAGCTATTGCTCCTACAGTAGCCGCAGCAGTCACACATGTGATCAACACTTCACTGACATCTGGTACATTTCCCACCTCTCTCAAGCATGCTCAGGTTAAACCGCTGCTAAAAAAAACATCTCTTCCTCCAAATCATGTGGAGAACTACCGACCTATCTCTCTCCTCCCTTTTCTGTCCAAAATCATTGAAAGGGTGGCTTTCAAGCAGATCACAGAACATACGAAAGATCAGACCATACCTAACACAACATGCCACCCAGCTCCTGGTGCAATCTACTGTCATATCCCGCCTTGATTACTGCAATGCCCTTCTAACTGGTCTTCCAGGCTGTACTGTGAGACCTCTTCAAATGGTCCAGAACTCAGCAGCACGTCTGGTCTTCAATCAGCCAAAAAGAGCACACGTCACCCCTCTGTTCATTGAGCCCGGCCGCTTCAGTCATCACAGGATCGTCGGCTAGCAGTGCCTACACCACGCTCAGGACAATCCAGACTCTTCTCATGCATCGTTCCACAAATGTGGAATGACCTTCCAAGCACTACCAGAACAGGGGCTTCCTTTTCAAGTTTCAAGAAACTCCTGAAGACCCTGCTCTTCAGAGAGCATCTTCTAAGCTAGCACCCTCCCTGCACCCCCCCCCCCCCCTACCATCCACTCCTTGTTCCCTACTCTCCATGATTCATCATGCTGCCTCACTGCCACCTACGACTGACTGGAAATTGTTTGTTGTTGTTGTTATTGTTGTTGTTAGCCTCAAGGGCAACATGCCGATTATAACTTGTAAGTCGCTTTGGACAAAATTGTCTGCTAAACACATAAACATAAACATTAGACGTTAATTGTATGAAGATTTTTGAAGGTCCTGTGCAAATTTAACATTTTAAGTCACAGAAATCTTTATCAGCATCGTTTCAAGGCAAACTATGCAACATTTTCATATATTTTTTAATCATTTTCTTGAGCTAATATGTGCTAAAATGATCCTTCACAGTGTTAATGAAATGTCACTCAGACCCCCACCGCCCTCTGTGGCCAGAATATTTCACTTGCAACTTCTGAGTGCCGGTCCAGTCCCTGTTGGACTTAGTAGGGTGGAGCTCACATGCCTGACACTGCAGTCTGGGTCCAGCACGCTTCCTGCATGTTTTAGATGAAGACATGAACACAGCTGATTTGTTTGATTTAGTGATTAATCGCTCCTGTGGAAACTAATGAAGGCTGAAGAGACATGTCAGCAGTTAGATTAAGGTGTTAAAAACACGGACGCAAAGCGAGGAGATGGGTTTCACTTTTGATTTCACTAATGGGCCATTCCCATCTGTACCGGGTCGGCCCGGGCCGGGTAGCCCCAGTCGGCCCCAGCCTGGCCCGGTTGATTCCACACATCCTTGCCTTAAGCCCATGTGGGCTGATTCTATCCACCAATCAGAGGCTTGCTCTAATGGAAGGTGTGAATGGGCTGATTCTACCCACCAATCAGAGGCTTGCTCTAATGGAAGGTGTGAATTTGCTGTCAGCAGTGGGCGTGTTGGCCCTGGTCGGCCTGAAGCAGTACCCCTCGGGAAGAGGGCCGAGAATGAGCCTTGGTTGGCCCGGGAAAATTCCAGGCCACCCAGATATGTAAACAACCTACGCTACCCGGCCCGGGCCGACCCGGTACAGGTGGGAATGGGGCTTTTCAGACACTAGTGCTAACTCCACAGTATTCCTTTAAAAGTGCACAAGCTTCTTAATTATCCACACTGGAATGGCGAAGCTTATAGGGAGCCTAAGTCACTTCTGCATCGTGGGTCCCCGGAAGAATGAAAAAATGAATGCAAGTCATCGGGGATAAAAACACTATATTCTAATCTGCTTTGCCTTAGACCCTGGATCACACATATTTTGTACTGCAATTTAAATGAAAAGTAATGATGGGTGTTTCGACCATGCCAGTCACGTTCGTTGAGATTTATTAGCTTCTAAAAGTTCGTAGTTAGCCTGACTACACACTAGAAATCGGCACGTCACAAATGTGACGTGACCACATAATCTCCTCTCCCTAAAGTAGCTGCTACTTACCAAATGACCAGATTTATTTCCTCCTGTGGGAAGTTTGCTGAACTTACAGCCATTTTCCCTGAGTTCTCTCCGTGTCTGGTTCGATGACGTCGCTTTCATGAAGCGCATTTGTAGTCCTGGACTTATTTTCACACAAAACCTAAAATAGCTTTTGCATTTATTTGTCTCCAGGTCTGGTACATGGACAGTTACACCAACAACAAGATAGTAAAAGAGTACAAGTCCATCGCTGACTTTGTGGCAGGAGTGGAATCCAGAACCTACAACTTACCTTTCAAATGGGCCGGAACCAACCACATAGTGTACAACGGCTCGCTGTACTACAACAAGATGCAGAGTAACATCCTCGTGAAGTACAGCTTCGAGACGGGCCACGTGGTCACTCAGAGGGCGCTGGAATCGGCTGGTTTCCATAATGTGTACCCTTACACGTGGGGAGGCTTTTCAGACATCGACCTGATGGCGGATGAGCTGGGCCTGTGGGCTGTTTACGCAACCAATCAGAATGCAGGGAACATCGTCATCAGCCAGCTGAACCCAGACACGCTCCAGATCATCAACACGTGGAACACGGAGTACTCAAAGAGGAACGCCGGCGAGTCTTTTATGATTTGTGGGACTCTCTACATAACCAACTCCCACCTGACGGGAGCTAAAGTGTACTACGCCTACTCCACTAAAACATCCACGTACGAGTATACAGACATTCCCTTTCATAACCAGTACTTCCACATGTCCATGTTGGACTACAACGCAAGGGACCACGCTCTTTACGGCTGGAATAATGGTCATCAGGTCCTCTTCAACGTCACACTTTTCCACATCATTAAAACCGAGGATGACTCGTAAAGGAGGAAACTTTGTACAGAGAAAGATAAAGGAAGCTAGGGAAGTGGTTGTGCCTAAACATGCAGATGAGTTTTCTTCAATGTCCTAATTAAAGTGAGTTAATTTTATTTTCTGTTTATTCAAACTAATTGTATTGTAACTGATACTAGAAATATAACATTCTATAAAGTATAACACACAATTTGAGAGAAGTTTAAAGTAACATGCAAATTCTTTTTAAACTGATTAAAGGCACTTTAACTTTTAAACTTTTGCCACCTAAAAGTGTACTTTCAGGCCTTTACCGAAGTTTATTTTCCTTTGGAAATAAAAGGACTTTCAGTTCTTATTTTAACAATTTTGCTTTTCAGTTTGCACATTATTCATTCTCTATAATTTATTCACATTTTCTACTCTTGTCATTAATTGTTTTTATTCTTTTTTGCCATCAATTCATTACGATCACTTAATTTAAGCCTGCTTTTCACTGCCTTAGCTTTCATCTTGTCTTTGTACATCTTTGTTTTAGATTTCACAGGTTTTGCACTCGACTTTGTACAAGACACTAAGAAATGTTGTGGACCATAATGCACCTGTACAGATAATGGCCTTCTTTCTGTGTCTGTGGATAAGCCCAGCCATCATGGTCATGGGATATCTTGAAGTACTGAGTGAAAGCACTTAGCAAACACCAAAATCTGACTGCCTTTTACTGAGTACTCTAAGATATCGGCTTTTTTGTAATTCTAGCAACAGTGTATTCAGTGTTGTATGTTGTGTACACCTAAGAACGTCTCTCTCGCATGAGGATTGGATGTCCCACTGGAACTTTTATTATGAAAGTGTTCATTTTGTATTAGAAGAGCATCCCTTCCTCCTCCTCTAGAGTGATGATTTATGAGCTATTTGTAGTTTAGTTTATTAAACATTTCTTTATGTAAATAAGATGTTATTCATAACCTAATAAAACAAGTGTTTTCATTTTAAAAGCTGTCTCTGTGAACAGCCTAGGTGTGGAGGGCATCCGTTTTGGTGTCCTAAGGATCGGGTCTCTGCTTTTGTAGAAGATGTGATCCTGTTGGCTTCATCAGAACGTGACCTCCAGCTTTCGCTGGAGCGGTTCACAGCTGAGTGTGAAGCAGCTGGGATGAGAATCAGCTTCTCCAAATCAGAGACCATGGTCTTGAGTCAGAAAATAGTAGAATGCCTTCTCCGGGTCAGGGATGAGGTCCTGCCTCAAGTGGAGGAATGTAAGTATCTCAGGGTCTTGTTCAGGAGTGAGAGAAAGATCGAGCAGGAGATCGCTAGGTGGATTGGCGCTGTGTCTGCAGGGTTGTGGGCGTTTTACAGGTCTGTTGTGGTGGAGAGAGAGCTGAGCTGAAAGGTGAAGCGCTCAATTTAATGGTAGATCTACGTTCCTACCCTCATCTATAGTCACGAGAGAATGAGATTGCAGATAAAAGCATCTGAAACGAGTTTTCTCCGCAGGGAGTCTGGGCTTTCTCTAAGAGGTAGGGTGAGATGATTGGGTCATCCGGGAGGGGCTTGGAATAGATCCACTGCTCCTGTACATCAAGAAGAGCCAGTTCAGGTGGCTCAGGCATTTGGGATGCCTCCTGGACGCCTCCCTGGAGAGGTTTTTCGGGCACGTCCAACCGAGAGGAGATCTAAAGGAAGACCCAGGACACACTGGAGGGTCTATACCTCTCGGCTGGCCAGGGAACGCTTTGAGGTTCCTGTGGAGGAGCTGGCCCAAGCGCTTGGGCAGAGGGAAGTTTGGGCCTCCCTGCTTAGGCTGCTGCTCTAGGGACCCGGCCCTGGTCAAGCGCACGATAGTGGATGGATGGATCCCTGTTTTTGTGATTTAGCCACAAATATGCTTTTCTACAATCTGCACTATTGTGTTCTGCATTTTTTTATGTTTAAGGTATAAAGTTCACAAGTAGGTAATTTTCTACTGTTCCAAAGGACAAACCCAAATTATCTAGTTCCAGGACTGCCACATCTTTTGGTAGGAAACTAATATTGCTAAAATTCAAATAGTCAGAAACTTAAGAAGGTAAATAGTAGTTCATTTGGGAAGGGACAAAGTCTAATTTGAGTCTAATTGTAGGATCTGATGCTGTAATGAGATAAAGTCAAACTGTCTTCTCTTGTATAAACATAAATAATGTAAAAAAGATGAGATTGCTGAGATGAGAGCAGTTTTTTTATTATGTCTCTGCAAACACAATCTGTGCACTGCAATTCATGGATAGAAGGAAATTTGATGCAATTTTCCACATAATTGAAGTATTTTTTATTTTATTTTACAACACAAAGAAATACATTTTGGAGTTGTGAAACATTTATTTAAGGGACCTGCTGCTGCAGCAAGCAAGGCTCTGGTTGTTATGCACTTGGTAGCACATTAATCGCCTTTATCATTCTTCTTACGTGGACGTTAATGCGGCTCGAACAGCAGCGTGCACCCCCACAAATTATACACCAAAACGAGCGCCTCAGCGGTGGGAGGTGTGCTATTATTTTTCTAAGCGATCCAATTAGCCATGGCAAAAAATGTAGCAAAAAACCATCAAAACATTTCCCATTTTTGGGCTATCCTTTAAAAATTTGAGTGTGTGGCATTTTTTACATTTGCATAAAAACTGTCTTGTGCTAGGTGGATGGTCCCTTTTTAAATTTCTTCAGGAATTTTCTAGTTTGTTTTATTAGCAAATGTCTCTGTCCTGAGGAGATGTAAATCTGGCGTGAATTGCCGGTGGCCCCTCAGCGTTAAAACACAGACCTCTCCCAAGCATCAGTTGTGAAACTTGTCTCCATGTTGGATCAATGCAAGTCAGCCAGAGCGGAAATGTCTCAAAAGGTCAGGGAGGGAGAAACCCCTCAAGAAACAGAAAAGTATAGATCTCATGAGGCATTGATGTGTTGAGGCAACTCACTGTAAATCAGCTTGGGTCTGGGTTAAGGCTTGTTGGGAGATGGATAAGTGTAACAGAGATAAATACATTGTTTTTTTTTTACATTTTATATAGAACTCAAACAAGGCTAAATCCTACCAACCTGCTTTTTATTTCATTTCTAATAAAGCACAATTACATTTTATAACGTTTGATGTTTTCTTCTGAAAATTCTCCCTCACAGCTTTTTGTTTGCATAATTTCAGGCTAGTAAGCAATAGAATAAATAAGTTAGTTGAAAAGGGAAAATACAAACGGTGATGGATTTTAATTATATGAGGCTTTGAGGACAATCTCTCAGATAGGTATTTTTGGAAGCAGAGCAGAAGAATCTGGGAAGGAGCTGAATGCATCTGCTGTCTCGGATTGATCGTTGTGTCTGAAACCCAATCTGTGAGGAGTCAGAGTCCAGGATGTGTCTGTGCAGCCATGTTTCTGACAAACACAATAAGCCTCCTGTGTTCTTCTAAGCTCTCTTTTTTCATTTGCTTTATTTGCTCAGAGATCTTATCTTATTTGTGAACAGATTAAAGGAATAGTTAATCTATTATTGCCAGTGATCCTGCTTAAACCCAGAAAACACGTCTTCCCTTCAGCTTCAAGAGTTTGGAGTAAATTGGATTTTATCTTCCAAGCTAAGTTCACAAGTCCAACGTGGTAACCGTCCTCATGTTAGGTCACCATAACAGATGAAAAAAAATTAAACAATCTTAGAAGCATTATAGTCACACAAACAAGAGGAAATCTTGTTGGGCAATTACAAAAACTTGGAAATTATGAAATTCTGCCTCCCATATGGTTTATATTGGGTTGAATTAGGTTTTAGCATCAGAACCAGATTATTGAATAACAATAAAAATAAAATTTATTTATGAAGCACTTTTCATACAAATGCAGCTCAAAGCGCTTTACAATATTAAAAACAACCAGAAAGCAGCTGGTTTCCCACCCCTCCCACACAGATTCACATACGAGATCCCCTTTGTATCTCCCCCCCCCCCCCCCCCCTCAATATCATTCCAAGCAGATGCAAACTCACACACACACACACACACACACACACACACACACACACACACACACACACGTAAAAGAGAAAGGGCTGCTGGCTGAGTGCAGATGTAGTAGGCACAAAGAAGACGGAAACGCCATCAAAGGGGCCAACTGCGCTGGGAGCAGCAAGCTCGGCAGCAGTAGCCCGGGCAAGAGGAGGCACGAGAAGCACCCCGACAGCCACAGCCAACCGCTGCCCGCCGGGCAGCCAGCTCCACAGAGGAAACACTAGTTTACTAATGAGACTAAGATAACAAGTTAAGAAACAAATTAAACATAAACAGCTGATGAATAAAAATCTAAATAAAACACACTGATAAAAGATAACCAAGTAGAAACATATAATTAAATATATGTAGGGGGTAAATATGATTGATTTTAAGCTTAATATATTACTTGTACTTATGACCAATAAGCTGTGACAGTTCATATAAATATGGAGTATCAATCTGATTGGTCTTTGAATGTTTAATCAGAAGATTCTAGGATTGTTTGCTTTTTCAGTGATCAAACACACTTTGTATCAATTCAGACAGAGTCAGGTTTATAAAAGGTAAGAATTTATTTTCTAAACAATTAAAAACATGACAAGTTAACTAAGACTACTGTGATGGATGAATCTAAGTGGATGGGATGTGATGTATGGTGATTGAATGGTGTGTGTTTATCAGAACCTTGTTCTTCTATCTAGAAGAACTCATGTTCTGGGTGTGAAAAGAATTTGGTCTGCATTAAACTATGAAGTTGGTGCTTCTCAAAATGGCATGAGATGCAATCTTGCTGTGTTCTACGTACCCCTGAGGAGGCCCTCTTCTCAGATCTGGAAGTCAGGGAGGTCAGGTGACGAGGTTCCGAAAATTAACCGCAGCACCGACTTCTCCGTTCCAGAGATGTCGCCAGGCGCACAGGTTGGAACTAGTTGCATCTACAGCAGCTGTTTCTGAGTATCTGAAGGAACTGTTTTGCTGTGTCAGCTGTAGGCAGCTTTTAGCTTGACGAAAGCTTGCCAAGAGATGCAATGGTTATAGAGTTTCCCTCTGACGGCCAGTCAGAGTTAGCTCAACTAACAGAATGCTGAATCTCACAGAATGCTAGAATGCTGGAATGCTGAATCACTCAAGTGATTCTGTTTTGATATTCTCATATTATGTTTTACTTGGCCAGTCGGGACGTGCCATGTTAAGAGTTGTTAACAAACAACCTTCTGAACATGGGGACGGTAATCAAATTAATCAACTAAAAGGGGCCTGCCGCTTGGCACAAGATAGCTGCCATGTGGTATAAAGGCCAAATATTTGAACCGTTTTGAACCAGTTGAGCTTTCAGAGTTATGTAAAATATTAGCTTAATCTAAACCTTAAACTTGCATTTTAGATCCAATCCCAACCAAATTATTTAAAGATGCATTTCCTTTGATTACTGCCCCCATTCTAGATATAATCAATATATCCTTAGTAAATGGATATGTACCACAGGATTTTAAGTTTGCTGTAATCAAACCTTCACTTAAGAAGCCTTCTCTGGATCCAGATGACCCAAAGAATTATAGAGCAATATCTAACCTTCCATTTTATCCAAAGTCCTGGAGAAAATAGTGGCCATCCAAGTTTGTCAGCATTTAAACACTAATGCTCTGTTTGAGGAATTTCAGTCTGGTTTTAGAGAGTATCACAGCACTGAAACTGCATTAGTGAGAGTTACAAATGATATTCTCATGGCCTCAGATAAGAATCTTGTGTCTGTTCTAGTCTTGTTAGATCTCAGTGCTGCCTTTGACACAGTAGATCACAATGTTCTTTTAGAAAGACTTGAACATGTTGTAGGGATCAAAGGTGCAGCGTTAGGCTGGTTTAAATCCTACCTGTCTGATAGATTTCATTTTGTAAATGTACATGACAAATCGTCTTCATACTCCAGGGTTACTTGTGGAGTACCACAGGGTTCAGTGCTGGACCAACTCTTTTTACTATATATGTATGCTCCCAATTGGTAAAATCATTAGACAGCATGGGATAAACTTCCACTGTTATGCTGACGATACTCAGTTATATTTATCCATTAACCCTGATGAACCTAATCAATTGGGTAGATTACAGGCTTGTCTTGAGGACATAAAAAATTGGATGACTCTAAACTTTTTGCTTGTAAATAAAGACTAGATGGAAGTTCTCATCTTTGGACCAGAAATCCAGAAAATGAAATTGCTTAGTCAAACACCTGACCTGAATGGCAATACATTAATCTCCGAGAACAAAGTAAGGAACCTTGGTGTTATCTTCGACCAGGATATGTCATTCAAATCCCACGTTAAACAGGTTTGTAGGATTTCCTTTTTCCACCTTTGGAATATTGCTAAGATTAGAAGAATTATTTCCAGGAGTGATGCTGAAAAACTAGCTCATGCATTTATTACATCAAGACTGGATTACTGTAATTCATTACTCTCAGGAAGTCCACAGAATGTAGTTAAAATTCTTCAGCTTGTCCAAAATGCTGCAGCTAGAATTCTGATGAGAATTAAAAAGAGAGATCATATCTCTCCTGTCTTAGCTTCCCTACATTGGCTACCTGTTAAACTCAGAATAGATTTTAAGATCCTCCTTCTCACATATAAAGCTCTTAATAATCAAGCTCCATCATACATCAGTGATCTGATTGTTCCATACGTTCCTAACCGAGCACTTCGCTCTCAGACTGCAGGTTTACTGGTGGTTTCCAGAATGTCTAAAATTGGGATGGGAGACAGATCTTTTAGTTATCAGGCTCCTCTCCTGTGGAACCAGCTCCCAGCTTTAGTCTGTGAGGCAGACACCTTGTCCACTTTTAAGACTAGGCTTAAAACATTTTTATTTGATAGGGCCTATGGTTAAAATCTGATGTTAGCCTAAATCTGGACAAGTGGGGGAGTAGAGGGAGGTGGAGTGTACAGTCGGTAAAGACTGCTCTCCTTTGCCCTGCCTCCAACATGCCTCCGTCTAAAAAGGCTAGGTTATCCAGAGTTATCTCTGTAGTTATGCTGCTATAGGCTTAGACTGCTGGAGGATACACTGACCACTTTGCACACTCAACTACTTTCTTGTACAATCTGCTCTTTAACTGTATTAATTTCTGCAATTTCAGCTGTTAACTTTATTTTTTTCCCCAGTGTTTTTCTCCCCAGAAGAAGCTACAATGATGTTCTGCTGAGCTGTGGTGGCCTTAAGGTTGGTTTATGCTTGATGCGTCCGCGAGGTCCGCACGGCTCCACGCGGAAAAGTTGCATCTTTATGCGTCATTTTAGCAACCACGCCCCTCCACCGCGCCTCCGCACGGCCCAGAATTTCCGCAACTCGCACCTCGGAAAATTTCTAACCACGCGGACGGACGGACGCGGAAAAACATGGCGGACCGGCAAGAACTAGTATGGCAGAGGTTCGTAAATACAGACATTTGTATGATTCAGCTCTCAGAGATCACCATGATCAACATGTTGTAAATAATTCTTGGAGAGAAATAGCTCGCACTGTCGGAAAAGACGAGAACGCTGTTCAAAATGCTGAAATGCCATGTTGTAAACAGTAATTTCTACTTCTACTATGGTGTAGTGCTGGGTGCATGCCATAGAGCTCCATGCTGCCCCGTTCAGTTTGGGAGAATATTGGCTCACCGCAGAGACGAGCCGCACGAACCATAAACGCTGCGAGTTGTGAAGCGCGTTCCATCCGCGAGCCGCATCACCGCGCATAAAGTAAATGCGTCAAGCATAAACCAAGCTTTATGGAGGGGGCCATCGTCTAGCACACTGCTGCTAACCACTTAAACATTCTCCCTCTCCTGATAATAACTTTTTGCTTTCCTTGACGTTGGATGTGTGTGTGTGTGTGTGTGTGTGTGTGTGTGTGTGTGTGTGAGTGCGTGTGTGTCTGCTCTGTCTTCTCGATCCACAGTGAGTCGTGGAGGATGGCTGCTTATACTGAGCCAGGATTCTCTGGAGGTTTCTTCCTGTTAAAAGGGATTTTTCCTCTCCACTGTCGCTATATGCTTGCTTAGTATGAGGATTTCTGTAAAGTCACTGACACTAGTCAGTGACTTGATGCAATTTGCTGGGTTCCTTATACAGGAAACATTTTTTCTGATTGGCTTAATGAACTGACCTGGATTGGAATGTTTATTATGTGAAGTGCCTTGAGACGACTATTGTCGTGATTTGGTGCTATATAAATAAACTTGAATTGAATTGAATAGGCACCAGCCAAACCCCCCCACCCCCCACCCCACCCCACCCCACCCCCTAGAATGAATCTATTGCTTGATTGTTGCTTTTGTGGATTATTTTTAGTTTTAATTACCAAGTGAGACATTCCAGCTCCTGTAAAGTACATATGAGAGTTGTTCTGATCTCATTACTCATTATTATTGGTTGTTTGTGTTTTCCTTTGATTTCCAGTGCCCTAGAAATTACATGTTAAAATGATTCATTTTTACAGAATGACAGTGACTCATGTCCCAAGTTTAAAACAAACACACACACACACACACACACACACACACACACACACACACACACACACACACACACACACACACACATATATATATATATATATATATATATATATATATATATATATATATATATATATATATATATATATATATACATATATAAACTGCCTCTAATAGGCTTTTGGGATTATCCTCCAAATCTCCTTCTCTTTAATTGTGTTGCTTAGTAACAGCTTGGATTTATTTTTAATTCTCTGGACTTGTTCATAATAACAAATCAGTGACCAAGAAAAACTAAACCAACAGAAAATGTGATGCATCTGAAAAAGAGGTCTTTCATCAATGCAGCTTTTATAACGAGTTACCAGATTTGATGTTTTAATTCTATCCACCGATAAATCATATTTGTGATATTAATAATATAAATATCTAATTACTTTAGGTCACTGACACTCTGCAAACATCAAAAAACAAGTTTCAATCCAAAAAGTTTGTTAAATGGAAAACAAATAATTAGCTAAATTGAGCAAAAATATCCTTTAAAAAAACCTAAATATGACACACAAGTTATTGTGAATCCTGCAACATCATTGCACCTTTGAGGTTAATAAACTGTGCAAAAAGTGCAAAAAAGAAGAAATTATGGAAATACTTCTGGTTTTATGAAGAAAGAAAAACATGCAGACAACAAACAAATTTTTTTACCAAATGTATTCTTACTTTTTTATTACATTTTCCTTTAAATATTTTCATATAAATCGTTGGCAAAACATATATTTTAATACTTGTAAGCAGCCTAATTGTCAGTTTATTGTGCTGCTGTCAAAGATCAAAACAATGCAAAACATGTTTGCAAATCTGAGTCATCTGATAGTAAAATCTAACAGATTTTTCTTTTCTGACAGACTGAAACAGAAAAACAGATCTTGTGTTCAGTTTCAGTGTTTGTGTATTTGGCTGCCCTCATATTTCATCTACAGCAGAAGAGGGTTTGTCTCGAAATGAATGGTTTCCATAAACCTGTCACAGCCCAGACTCGTTGCCTCTGTATTGACTCAGGTTGAACGCATCCATCCTTTTTATTAGCTTCCGTTTGGCATTGCTCTGCCCACACATAAAAGCTATTAGAACACAAAGACACCTCAAAGAAGATTTGCTCCACTCGGTTGTTTACAACATATTTGAGATAAAGAAGAGCTGTGCAGGACTTTTCTGCAATTTCTTGGAAATTTGACCAAAAATCTTATTTATTATGTCAACTCAAATAAAAAAAAATTACTAGTGTCGCAGAAAGTAGCCCTTGTTAATTCACAGGTGCTTTACCCATGCTAACAAGCCAAAATCTACTGGGAGAAGACCCAAAGGAAGACTTGGGGCACGCTGGAGGGACAATGTTTCTCAGCTGGCCCAAGTGACTGGGAAGAGGGAAGTGTGAGCCTCTCTGCTTAGCAGGGCCGTGCAGAGACCTTTGACGGGGCGGGTGCTCAAATTTAAAAAAGGGGCACTTATAGAGCAATCCAACAAGTTGGAAAATTCAGATAATGAGACCCTTGGGTTCAAACAACATAATAAAAATATATCAATTAGTGTCATTAGTGTTAATGTAGTTCATAAATAATAGTTTTAGTTTTTAAAGCTGACTTATATCTAGAGATGTTACAACCACATTTTTGCCCCTGATCCGAGTCCAAGTTGTTTGATTTTTGATTATCTTCCAATACTGAGTCATGTTCTGATACCAGGTGGTGATGCAACGCATTATAAAAGAAGAAAGAAGTCATCCTTCTATCTGTATTTGTCATTTTGTTATTTTAGCCTGAAAAGGTCACTCATTCAGGAAGTACATTTAACGGGAATCAAGATACTTTATTGCTATTGCACAGGTGTACAACCAAAGATATTTTGCACCTACTAAAGACAGCTCTAGTAAGAGGTAGTAAAATAAATGTAAAATAAATGCACCACAGAGACTTATCCAGTGTGGTCTACAGCTATGTTAGCTGAGATCTTTTTCCTGTCAGTAGAAAAATTCTTGATCCCATTCCATGATCTCACTGAACTTAACACTAAACATGAGAGCTCTGCTACCAACCCAACAACAACATCCTTTACACAAAGGCACCATCATCACATACGTGGCAGGAGTCTCAGAGAAATTTAGAAGAATCTTCTCCAAACACAACATCCCGGTAAACTTTAAACCCAACAACACCCTCAGAAAGAACCTGGTCCATCCAGAAGACAAAACACCCAAACAGAAGCTCAGTGGGGTCGTTTATGCAGTCCAGTGTAGGAGCACTGTCCAGATGTTTACATTAGAGAAACTAAACAACAATTACACAAGAACATAACACAACACAGGAGAGACACCTCTTCAGGTCAAAACTCTGCAGTCCACCTTCACCTGAAGGACAAGGGACACACCTTTGAAGATGACAAAGTCCACATTCTGGACAGAGAAGATAGATAATTTGAGAGAGGAGTAAAAGAAGCTATCTATGTCAAATGTGAAAACCCCACTTTAAATAGGGGCGGGGCTTAGGTTTCACCTTTCCAGTACCAATAATGCAGCTTTGAATCTCATTCAGTTTCAGTCTAGGACACAAATTCCTGCATCTAATCAACACGATGATTCACCATCAATAGAGGCTAACGACTCATCAGGAGATGGAGAGGTGGGGTACTCAGAGTAGTTTCTGCTCTTTAAATAACAACAGGCAGCTACAGCTTATAAGCTTGACTCTCCCATATTCCAGTTAGAACTGACAAAGCTCCTCAGAGGAGAGTGAAATGTTTTAAAGAAACCAAAGAAGTCCAGTTGCCTTCATCTGAACTCTTTGGAGTAATAGTCAATAATAAAAAATACATAATAAAGTAATTAAATGTATATAATTATGCCCACATTCACTTTTACCATCTCTTTGTGGGAGGCAGAAAATTTATCACAGTTAACCCTCTTATGACCATAAATATAACAAGTATTTTTTATTTTATTTTATGGCTTTAAAATTGTAATAAAAGTGTAAAATGTTTGTAACTCTGCTCTTTTTTTCAGAACAACCTCAGCTTTCAGTGTCTGGTTTGTATTTAGTGATTATTAAAGTCTGTAAAACTGCAGCTTAAATGAAAAAAAAAAGGAATTGAATTTTCTTTACATTTATTACTAAACAGGAACTTGAAAATGACTTCAGCAAACTTTGTCAAAAGAACAATTTAAACTCGGAACTATGTTGCAAACACTCAGAAAAAAGTGCAGTTTAATGACTGCAGCCTGTGTGTGACCACAGGTCTACGCTCTGGTCCAGAGAACGGGATACAGTAAAATAAATACTAGGTATCATAAAATAACACTCATAGGCTACTTCACAACTGTAGCTACATTTGTACCAGCATTATGAAGATCAATAAGCCAGATAAAAGGTTAAATGTGAACATTTCATTACAAAAAGTCAGCTAATAATATTCTGCACTGATAAAATTATATTTTCAGGTAAATAAATATTTATTGTACGTATAAATAATGCTGGAATGAAGCTGAATTATTTAATAAACAGTTGGGTGTTCAAATAAAAACCAGTGTGACTTTAATCTGTCCCTCCTCATGTCACCATCTACAGAAACAGCCTTCTGGGACACCTGACCAACCAGGTGGATTTTATTTGTGACGTTTTTTTCCATAACTTTATAAAAGCTGCTGATGAAGATGATCAGACTATCTCCTCCTTTTGGTTCTCTGCTCTCCCGTCGCGTTTCACTCCGTTTCTTTCTGTGACGCTAAAGCTGGTTTCCTTCTAATAGCGATTTTTGGAGTAACATGAATTACATCATGTAATACCTCGTTGGAAAGCTCGTTTTATGTACTTTTAGAAACCATTTGAATTATTTTTATTTGATTTGTAATTCAGAAGTTAAGACCCAGAGAATCTAGAGTGAGAAATATCAACATCTGTGATTCTTTGTTGTGAGTTTCTTCAACACTTCAGGAGAAGTCTCTCTCATGTCTCATTTTCTGTCCCAGACATGCAGCTACCTGACTCTGCTCCGCACACACTAACCATGGACTCAAACGCACGTGAACAAAAGTTCTGATATTAAAATCTATCCAGCTGACGTGAAGCAGGCAGAAAGAAAACTTACAGGTAGATGAACGCAGACTCTTGCCCACAGGCAAAACACCGGTCTGTCGTCCGGTGTTGACCCCCCCCCCCCCCCCCCCCCCCCCAACCCCCCACCACTCTGCACATGCCTGCTCAGGCTACAGCCCTGTGACCCGACCCCGGATAAGCAGATGAGACTGGAACAAGCCAAATCCTTCATATTTTAGGTGTTAATACTGCAGATCTCACTAAAACTCTGCAATGACTATCCATGTTCACACAAATCAAACTGGTCATCATCCTACATGAAAGGGCTTATTTGATTGTACACACACACCCATCATTATGAATCCAGATGCTGGGTGTGTACTGTAAGTGCATCATCACCTGATCAGGACAGTCTTGCAACAAATCTGAATGTACATCCTCGAGTATTAGCAGTCACATAAATTACTCTATCATCCTTCAACTGCTCAGGAAGAGTTTTAGTGGGGCTGATAAAGAATGGAGGCCGATTGATCCATGGAGGGCCATTCAGGATGTTAGCTACAACATCCATCAGGACAGGCGCAATGAGATCTTTGAGTGGCAGGGGAGCGTGTCAGGGCAGAGACGAGTAGTCCCCCTGTTCAGACTTTAAACCACTCTAGTCAGGGATTGATCTATGCCAAGGCCCGCCAAGACCTTGGTGTGGAGATTGTAAAAATTGATTGGATTTATTCTTTCTAGGGATAAGTTCCCAGGGCTCTGGGATGAAGAAAATAATTTTATAAAGGAGAAGGATGGTGCTTTGAATAAAAAAGTATTCACACTCTATTGACACAAATTCCTAATCACCCTATACGGTGTAGCATTAGGGCGTTATGAATATTATAAGTGTCTGCCCCTTCACACAGTAACATCGCCAAGGTCGGACGCTTGGTTCAGTATGTTTACATTCCAGGAGAAGACAGAAGAAGAGAAGAAGAACGCTTTCCTTTAATTAAAGTACTTTATTCGTGATAATGCTAATCAGAGCATATGTTGATCATTAATAATCAGGTGAATGATCTGTGAAATAAAGATGTCATGAGTTATGTGTTTAATGAATAAACAGGACTGCACCAGACAGACTGATCTACATTACCATGGAAACGCATGACACATTGTTTTCAACCAATCAGAACTTTCGTCTGTCGTAGAGAGAACCTGGGTTGTTTACTTAATTTGTCCAATCCGGTTTACTAAGATTTGTAAACAACTGGGAGATATAAAACAAGGCAACGCCATTTTATATTCAGTTCCATGTTAACCTCAGTTCCGTTCACTTGGAGGTCCTAAGGATTTCCATCGTCATCATTAAGAAAGTTACAGGCTGGCCAGCTGTACTTTCTACTTTAAGCTAAGAACTGTCAAGCTGGAGATTTCCGTCGTTTTAACAACAAGACGACGTTCCTTCAAAATAAGAGTGAACTTGCTGACGCCTGCCGACTGTTACCGGAGCCGACCCACAGACAGGCTTTGTAGTGCTGCGACCGCTATTTCACCAGCTCCGGTACATCCGAGGTCTGAGAACCTGGCATTTCCTGATCTACACGGGAGACTCCATAGGTACGTGGTCACGGCATAAAATTGTGGCTCATGTCATCAGCTTCTGAAGCCTCGTGGTAGCCTAGTCATAACAACCAGATTCGCTACGTCAGCCTAGAGATTCTGAACAACACACACACACACACACACCAACACGAAACATCCAAATCCATTTGCATCCATCATTGAGATAGTCCTGGTAGATTGTAAGAAATTATAATTTTAGAAATTAAAGATTCTTAAACGATCCCCACTCTCTCTTTTCTTGTCTCTCAATCAATGCAGAGTGTTTAAGTAAACTCTCTGATGATAAAAACGACCACTTCTGATTATAATGCTTAGATCTAATTACAGTGTATAAAAATACAACTTCAGATCATTACAACGGTAAGCCTATAGGATCACAAGCATTATGTCAGGATTGTGCTATTAGAGTCCATTTGGACGTCTGTAATTCTCACACCAGCTCACACATCTGGAGGTCAATCCAACAAACTGAATTACTTTCTCTTTATAACAAGTCTATCATGACAAAATATGATTAATCAAGATTAATTTAGTACAAAGCCTCAGATTAATTAAAATAATATTTTTATCGAGTTCCACCCTTTAAATCTATTTTTGAAAATTGATTATCTATAGAATCTAATAATTCTAATATGTCCTTACCAAGCCCCCACAATGCGGCTCTAAAATTGGCCCCAACCCGGAAGTAAGAAAAATTGCAGTTCCACCCTCATCCGCTGGGGGCTGGTATCAGAAGCGAGCAAATCCTCATTGACTCTCCCATGTTAAAAATACCAATTTCACAGCAGAAATAAACATGTTTACAGCCTGGTACCAAAACATGTTTTTTGTTTAAATAATCTAGTTTACACTCCTGACAACTCTGAGGGGGGTGAATTTTTTTCTCACTCTTCTGTTTAAGTGTACTAAAAGCCTAAAATTCTGTATAATTAATGAGAATCCGACACACGTGACCGCCGCCTCAGACCCACGTGACCACAGAGCTAGCTCCGGGGAAAGGACTCAGTACAGCCTCGGTCTCTCCTGGAAGCTGTTTCAGGATTTTGAGTCTCTCTGTTTGTGTATTCTGTTTTGGATATTTGTGCAATTGTTGGACAAAATGACTTGCTGTGGCATTAATTGCATTAATAGAGCGTCCAAGGAGTCTCCACTTCATTTTTTTCGGTAAGTTAAATTATATTTATGTATTTTAAGTCACTGCCACCTTTAAACTAGCTGAGTTTATCGAAGTAGCTAGCTAACTATCATTTTAACATGTAGCATTTACTGTTTAACCATGAAATTTAGATGCAAAATACGGTAAAATAATGAATAGGGCATATGTCGTTGGGTACAAGGGTAAAACCCAGTGCATTTAACTTAAAAATGGGTTGAATTATGATGGAGCTCTTAGAGGGACACTTCTGTGTTCCATTCTTCCACCCGGTTCTCCCTGGCGGTCAGCCCGGTGCATGTCTGACCGATGCGGCGCCTACTAGCTGCTCTCAGACGGGGCTGACCACTCGTGGAGCTCTCGGACGGGGCTGACCGCTCGTGGAGCTGTTGGACGGGGCTGACCGCTCGTGGAGGTCTCGGACGGGGCTGACCGCTTGTGGAGCTCTCGGACTCGTAGAAATACTGCAGCTCAGTTCCCTACCTAAATGCAAAGTTTGAGAGACGTGGTTCACTTAGGTCTGCACTGCCTTCGGGCTAATTTGTCAAGTTCACAAAATGTGCAACGGGATGTAAGTTTAGAATCAGCGGTGAATCGGAACATATCTCGAAGCCCTGGCCGACGAAACAGTCCACATGACTATTACTGTCAGGCTCGGAGAAAATTCGGGTTGTTTTTGTGTCAGTCGATTCTGCGACAGTGAGTCTAACTAACGCAGCGCTAGTTGACAGACATCATTACAGCGTGAAATCCAGCACAGCGTGGCCCGGTTCTGTAAGTAATTCTGTCTTCAGGAGGTCGCATTTCAGGCTCTTCACATCATATGTGACTGACGATCACACACTAGGAATGTTATAAAGCGCCTATATAGGACAGTTTCTGTTGTATATTACCGTAAATCCTCTAATACAGGCCCGGGCCTGTATTTGACTCAAGCTCATCAAGCTCCAGGCCTTTATTGGAAGGAGGGCCAGTATTAGAGGTAGGCCTCTATTTCTATTTGAACAAAATGAACTAATGGTTCACTGGAGTTTTTGACAATTAAAATTGCGCCCACATTTTCAAAGTTAAACACATTTCTTTTAACAACGGTAGTTTCTGCTTCAGCCCTTTCCCCCCTCCCCCTGCGCAGCGGCTGCAAACTCACTGATGCGCCTGCAGCCTCTCGGAGATCCTGCTGCTCTAAACATTAAAATAATTATTTCATTTTCTGGTCCTCACTTCTGATTACCTTCAATGGTGTCTGTTTGTTGCAACCACCAGGTACAAAAACTAACTTGTTTTTATTTGACTATTTTTCTGTCCTGCCTGTTTATTATCTTCCTGGATCTCCTCTCAATCCTAAAGAAAAACTGCTACCTGGGTTTATATATATTGACCTTATGAGTTACCTTTGAACTGCAGTTCTAAAAGAGCTACCGACCGCAAAAACAGTGGAGCGCTCCCTGCTTGGCGGCCGTATCATACAGTCTGAGCAATAAACGCGGAAGTTAGATCCAAACACCCGTTGTGTGGGAGAAGCATCGAAATGAACTGTTTAATCTGCCCATCATTTGTGTTGAGAGATCAGCAGTGTTTGGATCAACAAAGGGCGACTACTTTGACAGTAGAAACTGTATTTATGGCTTATTTTTGTGCATTTAAAGTTCAGCCGCCATTGATAGTTGTTAAAAGTTGTTAAACCTGTGCATATGAAACAAAAAACGCCTTTTGTTTATCGATTTATTGTGAAAAAAGGAAGTTGTGCTTGCTCCTTTTCCTGTTGGGCAGTTGTGATTTCTGTCCATTGACTGCGGAGGTGCTCCGGCGAAAATAGGATCGATTCTATTTTTGCCGGACGCCGGAACAGAGGGCGGCGCACGGCGCTGCACTGCCGGAGCACGGCCGCAGTAGTAGAATTGCTCTGATTGACTACAACGGGACCGATTTTGCTCCGGCGTTCGTGTCGGAGCGGAGGTAGTGGAATTTGCGTCGGAGGACAAGGTGATGCGCGCAGCGCCCCGCTCCACAGCATGCAGCAAAACGCATCAGGCGCAAATAAAAGACAGAAAACATTAAAGGAAATGAACTGACATGAACGATCGTGTGTTAAATTAGTTTTTGAGGTGGCGACACCTGATTGTGGCCGTGCTCAGGAGGCAGATCTACCGACCGCGAAAACAGCGGAGCTCTCCCTGCTTGGCGGCCGCATCAGTGATCTGTGCGTCGGAGGACAAGGTGAAGCGCCCCGCTCCACAGCAGCGAAACACATCAGGCGCAAATAAAAGACAGAAAACATTAAAGGAAATGAACCGACATGAACGATCGCGTGTCAGTACCTATGCTCTGACACAGCGCGTTGCCCCCCTGAGCGCAGGAGCTTGTCACCTGCTGACAGCAGGCTGCTGTCTTTTCTGAGGGCTGCATCTTGCCGGTCATTATCACGTGACAGCGACTAGTCGACGACAGGCATAAAAAGTCACTATAGTGAAGTCAACTAGTTCATACAACCCCTGCTACTGCTCCCCAGAGTGTTCTGCAGCATAATCAGCATGTTCTCTTTGAACTTGATAGTGTAATGACCTGGCTGGGGTTGTAAACCAGGTGCATTCTGGGTATTGTGTTATATGTGTTTCCTATCATTCTGCTAGTTCCTATGTGTTGATTTGCGTGTTGTGTGAGTGTTATGTAAGCCACAGGGAAGGTGATGTGTGTTCTGTGGAGCGGGTTGAATTAGCATGGTTAACTAACACCGTGACTCTGTGTGGTAGGAGCATGATAGAGGATCGTGTCTGTAGCGTTACAAAGCGTTGAAGAAAAAGCCTAATAAAGGTCTGTGTGAACCTCTACTGCCTCCTGCTGGTTGATTTGGGGACTATAACTCTGCTGCTGAGACGCTTGTTACTACATACTACCCGGCCACAATAAGAGGTCGGCCATTATTCGCCTCTGCTGACTCTGAGACCGGCCAAAATTGGAGACCTGGCCTTTAATTGAATACTGGCCTGTATTAGAGGATTTACGGTATCTGACTTTATAAACTCCAACAACAATGTGCTTCTATTCTTCTTTTTTTTTCAGGCTAAATCTACCCGACATTGGCTGTAAGACTGATTTAGTAGTCTGCAATAATGCATTTGTCCAGCCTGACGGGTACCGTAGCAAAGGTGAATTATTTTTAATAATCTTCTATGTAAACATTTTTTTGCTCTTTTAAACATTTATAAATGTGCTGTTTCTTTGTTTTTTATATAGCCACCCAGTTCAGAGCTCCCAGCTGCTGTGTGTCTTGTGACACAGGGACCATGACGGAAATTCATCTTCCAGAAAGTCTGGCTCATCATTTAGCCAGATTTCTAAGGTATAGGCCAACAATGTTTAGGTTAGTTTTGATAAGGTCTGTGCATCTCTCATTTCATGACGTAACTTTTCATATTTTAGTTCCTGGGTGCCTTCAATGTGCAGGGACTGTCCAAGCAGACATTCTATCGACATCAGGCAAAGCTGTTAATTCCAACAGTGAGCTGGCAGTGGCAGCTACAGCAAGCTGATTTCATCCAGGAGGCTACTGAATCTGGACCTGTGACTCTTGGTGGTGACATGCGAGCTGATTCACCTGGTGAATACGTTTAAATTTATTTATTTTATTCCTTTGCTATCAAATGTAAATTAAGTAATAACTTGCATTTCTGAAGGACACTCAGCCAAATATGGCAGCACCATGATGCATCTCAAAAGAAACAAAGTTATTGATATCCAACTTGTACAGGATTCAACATTAACTGATGATTCCAATACATTTCATGGTTAATTATTCACAGATCAATGGAGAATTATGTTTATTTTCAGAGCAATGAAGTTAGAAATAGTAAGCAAATGGAGAAGGAGGGATTTGTGCGAAGTCTGAGCACGCTTTTGGAGAGGGGGGTCGATGTACAGCAAGTTGTGACTGACCTCCACACATGGGTGCAGAAATATTTGCGGGAGGAAAAAAAGGAAATCAGTCACTACTTTGACCCCTGGCACATGGGAAAAAGTAATCTTTGGGAATGTTTATAGTGAATATTACAGGATTTTTTTTTCTATTTCAAATGTGGGTCTATTTGGCTCTCCATGAATTGGTAAGAAAATCGAAGAGCTGGGGAAGAGAAAGACGACCCAGGATATGAGACTGTGGAAGCAAAGTGTGGTGAACCACCTCTACTGGTCAGCATCCCTCTTTATTCCAGATTGGTTCAGCATTTACATGCTAATGTGGTGATATTTCACCGAGTTGTAATGTTGTTCTTATGTTTAATGTTCTTATGTTATGTTTTATATTGCATGTTTTCTAATTGATTAGGTGCTTTTAGGTTGATTTTTAACTGTTTGGGTGTTTTTAGTGATTGCTGCAACATTTCATCCCATCTGTGTTAATCCTCCCCAATTACCCATACCTGGGAGAGGGGTGTGGACTGGACTGGCAAACAATGAACAGAGGCAGGGCGGGAGGTGAACGGGCGGAGGGTTTTGTTTATTTAAGGGAGCGGATGTGGAGACGCGGAAACGTGAGGGGAAAGGAAAATACTCGGCTGGAGCCAGACAGACACCGCAAGCTCCGCAAGGACTGGAAGGAGATCCACCGGCGGCACGGACAGCAACAGCAGCGGCAGGAGAAGTAGCAGCAACAGCGGAGAGAGAGATCTGCGGCCGGAGACGCCAGCGCACAGAGCGCAACACGGCAGGCGGGCAGAGTCACTCTGCCCCCGCCCGTAAGTAATTCATCAGTGCCCGGCAGTGTTAGAGTTGCTCTCTCTCTGTGAGTGGTCTGGTGCCGGGGACCTATTTACTGCCGGAGTTGTTGTGTGCCACAGAGGCCGGGCCGAGGAGGAGGCAGATTGGATCTACCGTGCGGCGATCCTGTGGTTCCCAGACGACAACACCGGCCTTGGAGATTCCTTGGTCGAGAGCTCAGCAGGGCCGGACTGGACCGCCGTGTCCCTTGGGGCCCTGCGCACACTCGATTTAATGCTATTTTTTTTCCTTGGCATCATCATCAGGGTTTTGTAATGTCCCTTTTTAATTTGCTTTGGCTGTCGCACTGCTTGCCTTGTTTATTTAAAACCTATTTTAATCCTTTTAATATTAGTGGCACCTTCCATTCCACCTGGATCGTGTCACAGATACATAACCCAAACCAATATTACAATAACATAAACTCTTACACAAAACGCTCCTCTTGATAGAGAAAATCTGTTCAGCACATTCTGACAGACGGACCACCTTTCTTCTGTCATGTTGTTGTACAGGACATTTTTAGAGTTTTCTTTTTAAAGATTAGTATTACATTTAAAGAGTAATACTTTCACATTATCAATTTTCCCACACTTTCTGTATACCACTATTTTATTGTTTTTCAATAAAGAATGACAAATTACTTAAGTTTATGGGTTTTTTAGCACACAAATATCTATCTGTAAAAAGTATCTAAAAGCTAATATTTACATAACAAGTAAGATTTTTAAACCAAGT